>NW_024349801.1:15985061-15990028 GCF_902729225.1 Pteropus medius
TTACATAGCAAAGATACGTGAGCAACCTAAGTGTCCATCAATAGATGAATGGATAAAGAAAAGTGGTACATATATACACAATGGAACATTGCGCAGACATAAAAAAATGAAATCTTGCCATCTGCTACAACATGGATAGACCCAGGGGGTATTATGTTGCGTAAAATAAGTCAGACAGAGAAAGAAAAAATATGATATGATTTCACTTGTGTGTAGAATCTTAAAACAACCAACAGAGAGCTTTTATGAATTGGTAGAGCATTCTGATGGCGTTTATATGATGAGACAGAGTTGGATGAAGAGTTGAAGTTGGGGGGAAAGATTAAGAAGTACAAATTGGTAATTAAAAAAAACAGTCATGGAGATGTAAAGTATAGCATAAAGAATACAGTCAATAATATTGTAATAACTGTATGGTGTCAGATGGCTACTAGATTTTTCGAGGTGATTACTTCATAAGTTATGTAAATACGTTTTACACCTGAAATTAATGTAAAACTGTATGTCAACTGTAATCGAAAAATGAAAGTTATTAGAAACGAAAAAAAATAGTTAACAAGTATCCTTAAGCTGCGAGTTTTGTGTTTTTTTTCATAAATTGGTGACATGATTAAATTACAACACGGATTTTTTCTTAAGCAAAAGAAGTAACAATGATAATAGATACAACTCAATACTATACAATAATAGTAGTTTTAATTTTTTCTTTTTTTCTGAGCCTCTGTTAGAGGAAGATGCCACTTCGGGTAACATCCATATATCATATGTCAGCATAACAATTGTCCTATTTTTAAATTATACAAATTTATAAATTTTATTACTAAGTCTAAAATTGGAGAAATGATTCACCCAAGGTCACATTACTGGTGGAAGAGTCAAGAATAGAGCATTGACCTAGATGATTCTGTTGACTATAACCTCCCTAATGCAGGGAAAAAAATACCAAATCTCCATTTTTTTTTTTTTTTGGTGTATGTTACACTAGATTAGTTTATACGGTAGTCAGTTATAGAGCATTTCATATGCCATTCTGTATAAATTCATGGCAGCACTTACGTTGATTTAAAACACATTAAAAGGAGAGACTGCATACAGACACATACCTCTTAGTTGTTTAAGACCAAATAAGAGATTATTGGTTGACATTCTTTTTGAAATTTCCCATGTATGAACTATAAACATCTAAATAAATGTAATATCATATTATCATTATGCACTAAATATGTACTATGCAATTTTATACATTATTTTACATGTAGCATTGATTTTATTAATATTATTAGATTGTTGCAATTTATAGACTGCCTTCTCAGAAACAAATTCATATCACTGTTTCGAATTTGTAGATAAGTTAATGAAAAGTTCATGAGTATGGATTCTATACAGATCCACCCACTAAAACATGCAAGAAACTCTTCTGTAAATTGGAGCAATGATGCCTGCATGAAAGAAGAGTGATATATAGATGAAATGAGATAAAGTATAATTTTGAAGACACATAAGAGAACCAAAATCCACAGAAACTGAGAAATGTTGCAGCATGGCTTTGCAGTGAGACAGAATGTGTGGCAGATATACAGGATGGACATTATGTTTGAAGTTTGTGAATAAGGACTCAATAAAAGGAGAAACTCTCCAATGTCCACCAATGAGAAGTAGTAAATATTCACTATTGGACCTTACGCTTTCTTGCCACCAACCTCCTGACTAGCCATGCCCCCCGACTGTGCTGACATAAAGTATTAAATTTCCTTGCAACTCAGCTTTATTCAAATTCCTTGAATGGGCCTCATTCTTTTAGTCACAGGTCTTCTGTATATGTTGCATCCTCTATCTAAAAGCACATTTCATGGCTCTACTAAACCACTGCTAAATAAATTTTTACTCTATTGTGCATTTCACCAGAAAAATGACTTCCTCCAAGAAGTTTTCATGGACTCCACTTATGAAGTCAAATGATCCTTTGTTTCCTTCAAGGATTTAAAAAAATTATAAATCTATAGTTATTAGATGAATATGTATTAAAGTAAGTTCCCCCACTAGTTTGTAAGCTCCACTGGGAGCAGGTCCTCAACTAGATGTGCTCACTTTTTTATCTCTAAGTACCTAGTGCAGTGTCTAGTATGTAATATGCACTTAATAAATTATTACTGAAAAAAATAAATATTCAGATTTGCACCCAGACCTCCTGAATAAGCCAGTTTGCTCCTGCACTTCATGAGGCACAGTTTATTATGACTATCTGCTTTTTATAGCTTTGGAAAAGGAACAGACTCCGTTCTCTTCTTGTCAACCTCATTGTACAAAGGCCCTATCTGTTTAGTTATAAAAAGTCAGGCATAGATATAACTTAGACATGGAACTAATCTTTTCTTGAATTAGCTGACTGACTAGCCAAAGGTGTTTGTGACTATAGATGGATCTTCTGACGTTTGACTTGCAATATTTACAGAAAGTTCATGCTCATTCATTGGGAAGCCCTGCCAAATCAATCTCATTACTGCAGAGATAGATGTGGGGTAGAGGAATCAACAGAATTGAGGCATGTGGGATAACAGCTTCTTCTGACTAATGTTCTAGACAAATATATAGACACGAAGTTGAGAAACTAAATCTTGTAAGTGTCAATAAACAATTATAAAATATTTTTCTGAAAAAAATGATCGTAATATTAAAGTCTCTCTTTATTTTTTATGGAGGAGAGATGAAGAAAGATCGCCAAATCCAAGGGGACAAGAGAAGAACTCTACATTCAGATAACTACTCCAACTGCATTTTAGCCTATTGACAACATCGTTTAGCTGAAGCTGACAAGGCATAGTGCTCTTTGAAAATAAAATGCTTCTAGATTGTTATATAACTGCTCAGTCTACAATTTTATCTGCAGTATGAACTATCAAATAGTTCTCTCTATTGCTAAATTATTTGCTAAATTGGAAGGCACAAGTTAGGTTTTGTCGTCATTCCCTAAACCACTGGCCAAATAATGCTGTTTTGAAAATATTTACTCTGTCAGTTTTTTTCAATGATCAGCTGCAAGCTGTTTCTTAGATTAAATAAGATCAAAAGGGATTTGTGGTTGTCATATTTTCAATTGGATTTTTCAATCATTATTTAAATTGCATTTCTGTTTTTATAACAATATATTAATTCATTAGACAATACACACAGAAGTGATATACATTAAATTTTTAAATTAGTTGAGGAGGGGGTGGTTCAACGCTGTAGCTTCTAAAATGAAACTTAAACTTTATAGTAACATCTCCAAATAGTGTTAATGACAAATAGAATCCAAGCTGATCTGGTTGTGCTTCTATAAATATTCTGTGCTTGACTGTGCCTCAATGATGATAGATTTTTCCTAGTCCCGTAAGCACATTAACTTGTAAAAATGGAAATGATTTTGTCACTAGCATCACCCAGTGAAGCTCTACTAAAAAGAGGCTTCTTTTCATTCTTCTAGCCAAACTTAAATGCCCCCACATCTTGTGGAAGTTCTTATTCAGCTTACCTAAGGCCATGTGGCCCTCTCTTCTGAACTCCTACGGTGTGTTTCTCCCTCTCTTTTACATAGGGTAATTTTTACCTCTAAAGACAGTTATTTGGTTGGCTATCTTCTCTACCTTACCAGAATACATACAAATTGAGGATTGCATGTCTCTAGAATTATGAAGATTTTTAAACAGCGTGAATACTCAGAGAGGTAATTTGAATTCCTCCCCCACACCCCTAATCCTCTCCCAATGTTGTAGACAAAATACAATTTATACAATTTCTCTTTAGATGGGCCATTGCTCAGAAACAGGACCAAACACATCAGTATTTGAATCACACTAACCCTGAAGAGTTATCCTCAATTTGGGATAGCATGAATCCTCCTATTTCTCAAAAGGTATTTCTGCCCTAATTCATTAGCATTCACCAACGTTTTAGCAAGTATTCTCCAGGATTATCCACCTCCTAACGAGTGACAATAACAATATTTTTTAAGATAAAATATATTCTAAAAATCATACTAAAAACATTTTTAAAACCCTAGAAAGCCATATACATTACAAACAAAGCTCTAGTTCATCTTTTAAAACCATGCAGCAACCATCAAACTTCAAATATGAGAATACAGAAGCATATTAATGACATAACAATGTTTTTATAATATGTTGCTAAGTTAAAAATCATATTAAAACAGAATTTACACAGTGGTCTTGTTTTCTTTAAAAAAAAAAAACTATGAGTCTGTGTGAGTGTAAAAATTCACTAGAACACGATAGATAAGTGCACACTATTGGCCTGCTTAGATTAGATATTTACTAACCAGAAAAAGTTATTTACTAACTAGAGAAAGTTCCTTTCTCTCTCTTTCTCCCTCTTTCTCCCCCTTCATTTTTTATTTTTAAGATGAAAATGCCATAAATAATAAATGGTAAATAAATAATAAAGACACAGCTTAAAAGGAATGAGAAAATATATATAAATATTGTAAACAGATATTTGGCAGAAGATCATTCAGTAAATATTAGTTATTTTATATTTCACATATAGAGACTAAAAACATATTTTAATGACTCTGGCTGTCAATAGTTATATTTAGGTGATCAATCTTGGTATTTTCTTTTACTTTTATTTTTTTTCTCCTTGGTTTTTCTAATACTCTCTAATAAATAGGCATTATTTTTCCAACCATGAAAATGTCTATATAGAACCTCCACACACTGTTGGTGGGATTATAAATTGGTGCAGATATTATGAAAAACAGTATGGAGTTTCCTCAAGGATTTAAGAATAAAACTACCATATGATCCAGCAATTCTTCTTCTAGGTATATATCCAGAAAATGTGAAAACAGTAATTCAAAAAGATACATGCACCCGTATTGTCATTGCAGCATTATTTAAAATAGCCGATATATGGAACAACCTACCTGTCCATTGATGGATAAATGAATAAATAAAATGTGTTCTATACAC
>NW_024349801.1:15990161-16049269 GCF_902729225.1 Pteropus medius
CAGATGGAAAGAAAAAAAACATTATTTCACTCATGCATAGAATATAAAACAAGAAAGCAAATGAATACAACAAAAACAAAAACAAACTCATAGATACAGATAAAAGATTGGTGGTTCCCAAGGGAGAAGGAGGGGAGGGGAAAAGCAAAATGGGAAAAAGGGAAAAATCTATGGTGACAGACAAAAACTATATTCTTGAATTGTCTAATATTGTTGAATATTCTATAGAGTATACGGATATCAAATTATAACATTGTACACCTGAAACTTACATAATGTTATTAAGCAATGCTATCTAAATTTTTAAAAATGTCTATAAAAAATAGCCCCTTTAAATTTCTCTAATTATACCTCCACTGAGGACCTTCAATTATTTCTATCAGAGCTATATGGGTACATAGAAAATATATGTTATAGTAATGTAATACAATGTTCTCTGATATAAAACTCAAGCTTATGTGATATTAAAGTGCCTGCAGTGTCAGTCCAACTTTAGAACAGACCAAGAATAGGACCAAGAACTTATCTAATGGGCACTAGATGCCACACTGAAGTGAACAAACTGAGTGAGTGTTCCGTAGGGAATCCTACAAGGTAGCAGGTAGACAACATTTCTATCCAGGGCTACCTAGTTTACTGAAGGAAAACATCTCAACACATTTAACTTTCTCAGGGATGAAGATCATGTTTTATTCTAGAGAACATCCTGCACTATAAATTCCCAAGCAGATATTCAATAAATATTTGCTGAATGAATGCTTGATGAACAAATACTGGGAGAAAATTATACATATGTACATTATTGCAAAGATTTAAAGAGGTATCAAATCTGTAATGTTGACAGTTGTTAGACCTCTAGTTTTAAACCAGCTCTTCCAAGTTTTTTGGATGACTTTTTCAAGCAGCTGTCCATTTTCCTTACAGCCAAGTACATGGAACTAGAACACACATGGCCTAAGTTAAATAAGTAGTCTTTGGCTCTACAACCCAGTAAACATGATGCATCAGGCAAAGGCTGGTGGTGGGAATCAGTGGTCTAGGTCTTCCTATCACTAAGAAAACCTAACAAGATAGACTTTCTCTGTAGGAATTAATTTGCAAATATGAAATAGTCCATAGGCCTTTCTTTATATGAGATCTTATAATGTACCTATATTAATCTGAAAGTATTGATCAACTGCTTTAAAATTTCCATTGGGTACTTAGAGATCTCAGTTCCTGTGTTGGTTAATTTTATGTGTCAACTTGACAAGGCTTTGATGTGCCCAAATATTTGGTTAAACATTGTTTCCGGGTATGTCTGTGGCAATTTCTTGATGAGATTAACACTTGAATTGGTAGACTGTGTATGAAGATGGCCTTCCCCAATGTGTATGGGTATCATCCAATCCATTGAAGGCCTGACTAGATTCAAAGGCTCAGTAAGAAAGAATTCTTGTTTTCTGCATGACTGTCTTGGAGCTGGGACATCAGTCTTCTCTTACTTTTGGACTGACTCAGGCTAGAATTTACACTATCGACTTTCCTGGTTTTTAGGCCTTTGGACTTTGATTGGAATTGGCTCCCGTGGGTCTCCAGCTTGCCAATTGCAGACCTTGGACTTCTCAGCTTGTATAAACATGTGAGCCTTACAGTAAATTTACTATAGGTCCTTTATAATTTGCAAGGTGTTTTGCAAAATTAATCATGTACTACTAATGTTAATTGATTAATCTCAATTTATTCTCATATCCATATACAGACTGCAACTATGTAATGATGACAAACAATGCAAGGAACATGTATTTAATGAAATACATTAAAATTGCTGTGATAACTCAACTGAAATAATTGAGAATGTCCAGTGTCTTCAAGTTCATTGCATTCTTCACATAACAATTTTAAAATTATATTTCTCTGTTCAGAGGAGTAGCATATCTGGTTTAGAAGTTTTCTATTATTTAATGTTGTCTTCCCCAGGGAATCCCAAAATATGCATCCTAGGTCAAGATGCTCAGAGAGTGGTGTCCTGGACTGCTTTAGAGCTTTCTCTCATTTATGTAGGTATCTCTGTTCCATTGTAAAGAACTGAACACATGTGGATTCTAAAAACCAAAATAAACAAACAGAAACTCATAGATAGAGAACATTTTGATGACTGACATATGGGAGAGTTTTGAGGGGATGGGTGAAAAAAATGAAGGGATTAAAAAGTATAAATTGCCAGTTATAAAAGTAGTCACAGTGATGTAAAGTACAGTATAGTGAATATAGTCAATAACATTATAATAACTATATATGCTGTCATATAGGTACTGGACTTATCAGAGTGATCATTTCATAAATTACTTAAATGTCTAATCACTATGATGCATACCTTAAAGTGATCTAATATATGTCAACTGTAATTGAAAATTTTAAAAAATATTTTAAAAAGAATCAAACATGTAAATGTACTAAGAAAATATTTGTTGGTGAAATAGATAAAGTAACTCTCTTTCTGTTATTAGACAAAATTTATTGAGACTTTGCTTAGCAACTTTTATAAAGTGATGTCACTTTTAATGAAATTAAAATAACATCCTGCATTATGTTGCATTTCTGGTTTGGCCAATATCCCTACTATGTTGCTTTCTGTGCATACATATTCTAGCCCAGTTACCTTATTCTGTCATTCTGTCCTGGGTTCACTTCTTTGCTATCTAAATGTTTCCTTTTCTTAATCATAATCATAATAATAAAGTAAATTGCCTCAGTTACTTAACTAGTAATTATACTATCTGTTTTCATTCATTTTAGGTGCTAAGAGATAAGTAGTAATTTGGTAAAAGAAAAATAAGCCCTCAACTCTAGCACTTACAAAGGGAATTATCACTGTGAGCACTCACGGTATGCTAGACAATGTCTTAGAGACATTTTAACATAAAGCATAATAGCTATTTTACTGAGCACTAAGACTGTACAAATCACTTAGTGCATGTGTACAGTATCCCAAACTCTCACCCATAAATCCTTTTAATTCTTACTATTCTGATGAGTAAACAGAAAAAATCATACTGGTTACTATCAAGTTAGGATCATATAGCTAGACATTGCTAAGATCAGTTTGGAATATATATCATTTTGTTGTCAAAATCCAATTAAATGACTATATATGATCTCTTGTTTTGGCACTTGCTCAACTTAGATGTTATAATGCCTTCAATTGGATAAAGTCTTTGCTTGAATTACTGGCAGGTTTCTTTTCTTTTCTTTTTTTTTTTTCATTGGCAAGCTCACCAAGATAATGCCTTACGTGCATAGCTTTGATGTTTAATCTTTTATATTTTTTTTTGTTTTGTTTCCTAAGCAATTAATAGATTAATTTGCTAGGAAAAATTTACGAAACAGGAATATTAAGAAATGTCGTGTGTTCCTTTGCCAGGGTTTCAAAGTGATTTCATCTCTACAGGGTGCCCAGGTCCATCTACTTAAAGTGTTATATCAAAAGAATTAGAATATGCCTAAGAGGTTATGCCCTCACATCTTCTGAAACTAAAGCCTTATGGCTTTGTGAATTTGAAGCAATATGCTTAATTATCCTGACCTCAGTTTCCTCTCTTGCATCAGCCTCTCAGGCTATTTGAAAGGATATTAGATAATTCACATGAATGTGCTTTGCATACAAGAGCTACTTAAGAAATATCACTTTGCCCTTTTTCCTCCTTTCTAAGACAGTTGATTAACTATCACTGGTAGGCTTTGTGTTTATGATTGGTGTTTGGGGAGGATATCATTATTTATGTTACTATATGGCACAGAACATTTGCTAAACATATTTATTTAATTTTGGAAATAATCCTTAATGACAACTATTATAGCTTCCATTTTACAGAGGAGTAGACTGTCACACAGGAAGTGACAAAGGTCAGGTTCAAAAGTACATCTGTCTGGTTCTAAAGAACTTCTGCTTATTACACAATGTCCCTCTTCATGGAAAGCACAGCCACATTTTTTAAAATGCTAAACCATAATTTGCATGTTTGTAAACAAATCTTCCACAATTGTTTACTGTGAAACATTAGTGTTTTTAACAAATTCCACTCCGTTGGTCACATACTTCATGAATGAAGCAGCAGTATGAAACAATGTTCAGACTTCTTTTTTATGCATCGAGAACCAATAAGTTCTCTCACTGATATCAGCTCTTGGTTCTTTTAATAAAGACCGATTGACACTACTCATCTTTCTCAATTTCAGTGAGAAACATGTGTTACTTTGTAAATTCCAGATTCACTCAAGAAGTTACTCTAATTATAAATGATCAATTCATATGGACCAGACCCTCACATACATTGATTTATGTAATGTTAAAAATCTTCATTTGCTCATCCAGAGCTATTTATCGAGTGTCTTCTATGTTCTCAGCACTATTTTGGATCACATGGATATAATTATTACCAAATATAGACCTGGCTTTTGCTCTCATGTCAGTAATAGTCTAACAGTCATAGAAACATTAATCAAATATTTATACAAAAATCTAAAAATCTAGAAAAGGGCTGTGGTAATGTACATATTGGTAGAAGTACCCTTTAAAAGAGCGTTCACCCTAGTCATGGAGATCAGGGAAAGTGTGCTGGAGAAAACAGTAATGGCGCTGAGATATTATGAATTAGCAAAGTGAGTGTCAAAATATGTGAGGTGAAAACTAAAAGAATGGCAAAGAGAAAGAAAAAAAGAATCAGAAAGAAGAAAACTAAAAGCTTATTCCAATACACAGTACGTAAGCAAACTGTGCAATGAAAAAAGTCACAGAGATAATGTAATTAAAATGTGGGTGTTCATATACTTATTAATAACATAGTATTTCAAGTTAAAATCCTAGGATTTATATGGCATTAGATATTTTTAGAAACCTCAGATCAGCAAATGGAAATATTTAGAGAAGAAAGTAAAGAGCTATTAAATTAAGTCCCGTTTTGTAGAGTCTACTAAGCCTGTTTGCTTTTGCTAGACATTTGGCTGGTGAGGTACCCACATCTTTTAAAGGCAGATGATCAGAATGAAAAGTTCCTATTCACCAAATGCATGTGAAATAAAAAAGGTAATTAATTTCATCAATACGATGGAGGAAAAATCCAATAGCTTTTCATCTGGTAAATGTGTTTCATCCGGTGAACTTATCTCCCAGTCTCTTTTCTATCCATGGAGTGCTATTTATATTTTATATTGTGATTATTTACATTCATGTCACTGAATCTAAAAGATGAAGTGATACAATTGGCATTAAACTTTTAAAAATTCAATTTGATGGGATTGAGGTCATTTAAAGGCTTTCTTCTCAAGTACTCTCTGTAGTTCACTTTTGGATACCTGGCAGGAATCAGCCCTCTACTGATATGGAAGAAAAGAGTACAGGTGTGTAGTTGGGGATGTAACTGATCACCTAGCCTTGAAGAATGGCATTCTTAGTCTCCGGACCCTGACTTAAAGTCGAAACAAGAGGTGCTATTTCTTTTTTTATACATAATGTTTTCTACTATTAAGGTCATAACAATAGAATCAGTGAAAAAGAGAGAAAACAAGTCCCCTCAAATCCTCCACCTAATCATAACCAACAGAAATAATAATAATTATAGTAATACTAATAACTGGAATTCATTGGGTACTATTATGGCTTGGTGTTTCAAGTAAATGATTTCTAATCACACTAACCTAGCAATGTAGGTGTAACTAATTATCTTCCTTTTACAAATGGGGAAATCTGCTCAGAGGAAGTAAATTACTTGCCTGATACAGCACAGAGCTATAAGTGTAAAAACAAGATTTAAAACAGAACTATCTTACTTATGTTTTTATTGTAGCACAAGGCAATACGTCTTTTTTAATTCACATATTTGTCCTGTTTAGTTTTGTTTTAAGCTTATCGTTATATCATACATTAATTTTTACCCTTAATTTCTTAAATCATATATTATTTAACTGCCTTTGATATTACATGATCCCTATCATCATTATTAATGAACAATAAAAAAACTAAAGGTATATACCTTGTTTTACCTAACCAGTAATTTATATTTTGATAATTTTCTTGTTCCTCTTTTGTTTCAATAATAATAGTTTTCTATAAAGCTTTTTTTGCATTTTGGATTATTTATTTGGGATGGTTTTCTAGGCAAGAAATTACATGGTCACAAAAAATTAGCCATTTTTTCCTAGAATTTTTAAAATCTAACCAAAACCATGAAATAGATACACATGATAAAATTCATAATCAGTCAAATTTGATTAAATTCTATAATTCTGGGTTTTCCCAATCTATCCATCAATCAGGCTATAGAAATTTGCTTGATTAAAATAGTTTCTCATTGTTTAAAAAGTCTATAGTTTTTTATCTTTACTGGGACTACAAGAGATCATCTTAAGTTCTTACATTCAAAAGTATCCATCCTTTTATCAATCTAGAGATAACCTATGTAAACAGTCTGTAAGAAAAGATACTCTATGTATATTTGAATTTCTATATTCCATTTCTTTGTCATTAATAACATTTCAAAATACCTGAATAAACATGGTAGAACAAAAATTAGTACCTAAAGTTAAATCAATTTTATATCATCATGTAAACACTTTTTCCTATAATGTTTACATTAACTAATTTTAATACAAACTTAAAGTAGACAAATATTAAGTATGTCAAACTATAGGCATTGTTTAATTTTAAATACTTTTCAAGAACATGTGGTTAGACTTTTTGTGCATAGCTGTGTGCATCTGTGTGCATATGAATTCTCCCTTTAGATCAGATTCTTGTCTTCCTAAGACATATCTAAATTGGTGTTAATATATCACTGGTGTCTTTTATCCATTCATTCTGTAAGGCAACTGTACTGTATTCTATACCTTACCATTTTCTGGGAACTACTAAGATTAAAATTTACTTTAAAATAAGCATAATAAGTTTGTAAAATCCATTCTTTGTATGAAGAATTAAAATACATTATTTTGATCATCACATCATCACCATAGTACAACAATATTGCTATTCTTATCATAATCTTAGTGGCTTAAACAACAACCATTTATTATTGCTCAAAAAACTCAATGGCAGTGACCAGAATAACCCTAAGTAAGGAATGAAGATGCTACTCCTAGCAGCAAGAAGTCAGGTGTATGTGCACCAGGTTAGTAAGTGCTAGATAGTTGGAGGATAGTACATGAAGACTTTATAATGCAAAGGATTGATTACTATTAAGTTTTCATTTATTCAATAAAACTGGACTGAGTATCTTTTAGATGATTACTAGAAGGAATATCAAAAGAAAACAAAAACAGAAATAAAGGATTAACAGAAAAATAAATCAGCGGTTGTGTAAGATGAAAATTTGCTGTTAGAGATTTAGAAAAGCACCTGCAGATGGCTCTGTGATTAAACACGAGGCTGTTCTGAGAGCATAAAAGCCTTGTGTACTTCTAGCTCATCCTTACACAGTTACAAAATGGGCAGCCTCATTATCTGACACTCCAATATGTATTTCTTCAAGAAGCTGCTTCTTATGAAGCTCACAGATAACCAATGAAGAAAGCTGGATGCCACTCCACTTTAGGAATAATTACTAAGATTTATTTTCACTAATTTAGTCACTTAAGTGTTAACTTCCCCTGAGTTTGTATATCAATGTATCTCTCATTTTGATAATTTTCTATCTCAAAAATAATTAAATTTGAAACTACTCAAAAGTTGTAAAAACAACTAGTAAAACATTTCAAACTAAATGCATCCAGCCATTTTATTTTCTAGGCACTGTGTAACAGTAAAACAGATACTAATTGTTGTTGGTTTATGGTATATTAAGTAATTCTAAAATAGTTATCAAGAAAAAAAAATAGAGAGGTGATATCTTCTGAAGGGTATTAAGCCTAAACTCTAATTTGCTAAATCTTATTTTCAAAGGGAAAACAGGAAGCAATTACAATGGACACAGCAGGATGCAAAGTTTTACAGAATTGTTCTCACTATTAAAGAAACAATCCCACTAAATGATTCCATTAAAGCAAGAGGCCAGGCAGGTTGCATTCAATTTAGGACCTGGATTTGTAAGCATCTGGACCTGTAAAGAAAGGAGTTTAATTTCAGCTTACTTTCCTTGTTTTATAGATAAAATTTTCAAGGCTGCAGTAGAAGTCAGAAGTAAAACTGCATTCAGTATTGCACTTTGATTCAACAGGAATTCTCTTTTGGATAGTTTTAAGATCTCAAATTTTTCTGAGAAGTGACGGTAGTATTATCAGCTACTCAGTGTTCAATATGTAGTTCACATATTAACACCTCCGAGAAGAATTTGCATCTTCAAAAGTCAGGAAGGTTATAGGCACTATATTGCACAGTAGATTTCTAGAACTTATTCATCCAGCATAACTGAAACATTACCTCATTGAACAATTCTCCATTTTTCCCATAAAAACAAAAGGGCACAAGGAAACTTTGGGAGGTGGTGAGTATATCTATTTCCTTGATTGTGGTGATGATATCTTATGTCCAGTCTCACTGTACTCATTAAATATGTGCAGTTCTCTGTATATCGATTATACTTTACTAAAGCCTTTTTAAAAGTCAAGAAGATGAAAAATATTAGCACTGCAGAACGAATAATCTTTACTGAGTATATCTACTCATTCAAACAAACAAACAACAACAAATGAGAGCCTACTAAGTGTCTCTTATTGTTCCTGATAAAATAAATGTTATTAAGACTGGTTTTGCTTCTGCCTGCATGATTCAAAATATTTTCTCTGTAGTTGGAAAACTAAGGATAAGGACCATTTTGTTCTGGAACTTTGTTTACTTTTTCTAAGAAATAGAAGTTAAAATTAATGTCTTTTTTTTTTTTCCAATTTCCTCCTTAGACACAAGCTCCTTAAGGGCTTTCTTGCCATACAATTACAAACAATCTCTGACTCATTTGAACTTGACATCACATTGGTTTTGTATTAGTAGTCTTTCTTGAGTCCATGTTGCTTTTGCAGGAAACAAATCTCCTAAATGGCAGAGATAACCATGCTTAATTTATGGATGGGGTCTTACAATACTGTGTACTCTTGTGTTTCTTTTTGTTTACTTGCTCATTTTGTTTTGATGCCACACTCATAGTGTCTTGAGTTTAAATTCAGTCTCCAAGATTCACCCCTTGCATGAACCTTAGGCAATGACTTTTTTCTTAAACCTGTTTTTCAATCTGTAAAATGAGGATTATAATTTTACATAATCCATATTTTTCTTTAAATATAAAATGAAATTATACTTCTACAGTGCTGTAAAACATATCTGGCACATGCTAGTCATTCAAAGAATAGTAGATATTTATATTAACTTGATAACACTTAGTAATTACTAAATACAGCAACACTGCATTATATATGGAATGATCATAATAATCCATCATGGAATATTTGGGGTATATCTTGGAATATATTTTGGAATAATCATAATGTTATTAGTGGTATTTTTAGTGCTGAGACTGAGGTCTGTCTGGCACCAATGCATGGATGTTTAATGTTTAACGACTAACACAGCATTTCTTACTAAGTCTGCAATTTTCTTATCTTCTCTCCACTGTATCATTGAAATTCCAACCATACCATGATGTTTTAATTCTAGAGCCAACACTATATCTTGATTCTTCCAAAATCTTCACTGTTCTCTTAGTCTTGTCTACTCTTCTTTCCCATTCACTTGTTGAAGTTCATTTAAATCCTATCTTCCCTCTGTTCTCTCTCACTTTGAAAAAGGAAATTCTTCCAGTGAGCATACTTAAATTCTTGCTTCTTGACATAGGATGATTTCATATTTGCCTTATATTAAGGATATTATTTATATAACAATATTCCCCTATTAACCTTGAACTCATAGAGAAGAAGAGGTAGTGTATTATTGGCACTGTTTCCCACATTAAACCACAGTATATATATAAGGTAACAAACATGGCTCAATAAATTGAATGGATACCCAGTTCATAAAGGTGTCAGAATGTGTCAGAGAATGCAGCCACTGTGACATTTACCAGCTGGCATTTATTAGCTTTTAAGTACCTGAAGAAAAGAAGATATCTCTGTTGGTATTATTGTCATGTGGAATCTCTCGAGAATTGCTTGCCTGCTTAGTGGCAGCTCTGTACTGCCTCCTATCCATGCTGCTGTTATACATGCACAGATTAATTTCTGTATGGTGCTTTGGAGCTCTATTAGATTGTTTTTGATGACTAAACTAACATAACTTGGAAGACCTTTTTATTGAATTTCTCAGACAGAAGAGTTGCCAAGGGGATTTTTGTAAGAGAGCCAAGGCTTTTTATTATAGTCGTGATTTTCTCACATGGTCTAGTGAGAGAAATCCTTTAATTTTGCTTTGTAGAGGCCACTACACAACAAAACGAGGAAATGGGAGATTGAAACATTTCCCATGATATTTATTTTGTAGAAAATGTGATGTTCAATGGTGTATATCAAGTAGCTACCATGAGCTAGGTACTGTGCAGTTGCCATCCATTTGTAATTTTATTTCATCTCAATACTGACCATAAAAAGTCTGTTATTACATTTTTACAGGAAAAGAAAGTAAATCAATTAAGTGATTTGGATAATACCTGTCAGATTCCAAAGTCCATGCTTTTGAGTTATAGGTGAGATTTTCTAAGAAATGGTCTTTGAATGTTATCAATAGTAAGATGTAGCCAAGGTTATTAGAGCGAATACTATGAATCGGTAGTCTATTTAAGAATTTTGTTTGATAATGTACTTTTTTTCTTCTTAAGTGTATATTCAGTGCCCAATTTGGAAAAAAGGTACAATGCATTAACGTATAAACATAAAAATGATAATCAGCCAAACGCTACCATGCACAACTAACTAAAGGCAGTCCTTCCTTTGTATGATTTCAATAGGCACAACTTTCACTTACAATCCTTATTAAATAGCACACTACTCCCCCAACAACACAATTCAAATGTCATTTACCATGGTATATTAACTGTGAACAATTGCAAAAGTACAAATGCTCCTCTTAGTTTTTGAGTCTACAAATCACTACATAAAGAAATGGGCATCATAATCAGCAATCAGTGTCTGTCAATGATTGGATACTACACATCCATTTTTACTTCATGCATAGAAAGCAGAACATGTAATTGCGCTACCTCCCTGTTTCTCAAATATGAACCCACATGATATTTTACAAAATTGGATAACTGAAAGAGAAAATTAGCTAACAAAGATGAATGTGCACAAAAGAAACAAAAAGTAATACAGCAATGGAAGTAAAATCGAATGTGATTAGCACATGTGAAGGGGTAACAGAGAAATTAATAGCATCTTGGGAGGAAGTAACAAGTAGCATGTATGCAATATGACAGAAGCATTTATCTCACCGTACACATAATTTGCAGGATTTGGATTGAATGTAGATAAAGTTATAGAATAAACAGCTGACCTTGGGGACACTGGCATTGGCACTGTTCAAGAGACTCTCAGTATGCAGCAGAGGAATTCAGTGAAAAATAAAGTTATTGACATAAATAAGGAAAAAGATGAAGATGTCCCAGAGGGAAGACACTAGCAAAAAATTCACATTAAAGGAACTCTCAGAGATATTTCATGATAATGAAAGTACAAAAGACAAAGTAGTGGAAGATAATCCAACTTAGGTTTATAATACATGCTGTATAGTAAATTATACAATGAGAAGAAAGCAAGCACTATACAAACTATTCCCAATAAGATATTTTATCAAGATATAAAAAATTAATAAATAAATCTTTTACTTACAGTATACTAAATAAATCTCATATTTACTTTTTTTTTATTTTTATTTCTCCATCTGTAACCTACAGCAAGAGAGTTTTAAACTGTTTTGGGAAAAAATTTTTAAAGATCACAGATCATATTTTTTCCAATTGATTTTTAAGATCACTTTGCACTTTATACTGACATGGGCATTTTTATGGTTCTGTACTCCTGGGCGAAGGAACTAGGAGAACTAGTGCCTTATTAGTTTTTGTCTATATCTGTTTATATATTTTTTTCTTTTTTTTCCATGTAACATTTGTGAATCACTGCTGCTAGGAAATCTAATTTAAGTGAAAATTTGCAAGGAGGCTGTTCAACTGGAATAATCTACTCTTGTCAAACACATTATCTCATATAATTACAAAGCATATACCCAATCCAGGAACCCGGATATAGCAGCCCCCCTTATTCACTGTAAATTCATTCCAGCTCCCCCAGTGGATGCCCGAAACAACAGACAGTAGCAAACACTATATATACTATGTCCTTTTTATCTCTATATATGTACCATTGAAAAAATTTAATTTGTAAATTAGATACAGTAAGAGATTAACAATATTTAATAAAATATAAAAACTATAGTATAACGTAATAAAAGTTATGTGAATGTGGTCTCTCTCTCTCTCTGTCCCTGCTCCGCACCCCCCTCCCCCCGAAAAAAAAATCTTCTTGTACTGCTGGACAATTCACGTTTCAGGCGAGATGGAGCAGGACAGTGTAAGATTTCATCACGTTACTCAGAATGATGCACGATTTGAAACTTCTTTATTTTTTGAATTTTCTATTTAATATTTTCAGACTGTAGTTGACTGTTAATAACTGAAACCACCGGAAGCAAAACCATGGATAAGAGGAGACTACTATACAGCAATTCTTTATCACATGGCAAGTAATTTACTCATTAAGCATAATTGAGCCTACACTGTGAATCAAACAATAAATTTGTCTTATATACCTATAGTTAGCAGACACTTCACTTGGCTCAATCTTATAACAACTATATTAAGTATATTTATATCTTATATCAAATGTAACCAAGAAGTGAGTTGCAGTTGACTGATTGCTATAAAATTATGTATTTTAGATATTTGATCACACATTTTTAAATTGTCATTGTCATATTTTCAAATTTAGTGACCTGAATTTTCTTTTGCCCCTTAACAATTAGCAAGCTTTTGTTTTTCAGTATGTTTAATGAGTAAAAATGACCCAAGGATAACTTGAAATGATGTGGTTCTCATGACCAATAGCCATTTAACTGTATCCAAGAAGATCTAATATGTGCTGGCACACTGTTTTAATACATGGCTATAGAACCTTGGACTTTGTTTAAGTTGTCTAGATATAGCTCTCTTACACAGAGCCTCTGCCTCCAACACAAAACTCTATTAATTGTAATACTGCATAACTGTAACAGCTACATTTTCTCTACTGTGAGAGTGGGGTCCATTTTAATCTCCTTTGATGAAATAATCTCTTCCTTTTTGGTTCCAAATTACAAGTGATTTCTGTGTTTTCCTAATGCTACCTGACCTCTGCCGTACAAGGCCACCGAGTAATGATTGGTGATGTTACTAAATAATCAATCACTCCATGTAAATTTCATGTAAATTACATGTAATTACATAAATAATTTACTTTGCTTTGCTCGTTAAATATTACGAAGTAGAAATTTATTTTTAAAATAATCGGTTTTTAATGTAGATATTATACTTTCTCTATGATATGACATTACATAAATATAATGGGAATTTAGGTTGGTTCAGATTTTAGCAAACTTAAATATAGAAGGAAATATTTATTTTCAAATCTGTGTTCATATTTCAGATTATTTCCTAAATGTGATATAAATATTTTTAAAAAATCCATAAGTATTTGATGTATATTGTCAAGACATTTTCTCGTAGAATGTATTTTATTTACTTAGAATCTGAAAAATGTATGGATAATTTATACAAATAGGATCTGAATCCCCCAGGTTGGAAAGGCAGAAGAGTTCACAAAAATAACATGGCAGGATTTTGTTTCTTCTTCTTTTAACCTGCACATAGAATAACAAGCATGGACCATAAAAGAAAGTTTAATTTCATATTTCTATCTGATAAGATTATTTCAAAGCATCTACTGTACTCATCTTATTGTACTAAAGGCAGTGATCAAAGTTTTAAGTGTTGTGATTGATATTATATGTTACCTCATTTTAAATCTCACATTCAAGAGAAAGACTATTTTGCCATTCACATTTTTTAGTTGAGAAAATGAGCAAAGAGTATTTATAGATTAAATTTCCCTACATAGATCCTTCCATCTATTGATAAAACTAGTTTATTTGTTCTTTATTGATGTATAATCTATATAGCTGCTAGAGCCAAAGAACTACCTATATATCACTAATATGTCATTGTTCCAGTCATTAGGGCTCAGGATCAATATAAGAAAGGCACTGAAAACAAAATCAAAATATTCTACAATAGCAGTTGGAATTTAAAATAACTTTTATGAGCATTTTGAGGACCTATGTTGTCTTGAAGCGAAGGTAATTTTCCTCATATTTTAATAAATATTTGCTGGCACAGTACTATGTGTATCAAGTACAATTCTTAAAAATATATTTTTATAAACAAGGAGAATTTTGCATAAACGTAAACAAATATGATCTGAGACCTTCTGCTCACAATGACATATTAACTCATTAAAATGATTGCTAAAGCATCTGGATCATCTATTGATCTATTATTTCCTCTTTTAGTTTTGTTCCTGATTAAAAAATAATTATTAGATATTATATTTGAGAATTGGAAAGGCTCTGTAACATATGCCTTATTGTATAGAACATATATTTATATACTTATTAGAGTTAAGTCAATTCAAAGCTGGTGTCAGAATTTTAAAGACTGGTGTAGTTCACGTTTACCATTACTTGCACTTAAAGAGTTCAATGTCACACCTGAGTATCTGGGACATTTATCAGGACTCCTCATATTTAGGGGGCTATGAATTCTATTTGTATTTGTCTCCAACACCAGGTCACTGCTGAAAACCACTTAGCTTTTCAACCTCTAAGTGGTTACTTTCTTTTCATCTCCTAAACTTCTTGTTTTGTGTGCAATATATATGAACTAGAAAAGACTTCAGGGAAAAGCCAAAAAGTAAATCTAGATAGTAGAAATATAGTAAAAAAAAAATGGTAGAAATAAAATACATGATGCAATTAACTCAAAAGAAAGAGGTTTTAATGATGCTTAAATGTCTAAAACCCTTAAATTTTCTGATTAATGGAAAAAAATAACCTATTTATACTAGCCTTTAAAAAGCCAAGATTATACTGTATAATTTCTAGAATATATAATAAGAACTAGAGTAAAAACATGCAAATTTAAGAAGCTGACAGGAATATTAAGTAAAAAAAATAAAGATTTAACTAAAAATCAAAAAAAGAAAAAAAGAAAAATGTAAAGGTAAGACTAAGAAATGAAAATTTAGATATAATTAAAAATATCAATATGGTAAATGAAAATTTAAAATGCTTCAATAAATAATAAATATTGTCAGAAAGAAAAATAAATGTATTTTTAAAAAGTTATCATATGTTCCTTCTAAAAGTCACAATCTAAGTATAATTATAGAGACAGATTAAAAGTAAAACAATGGACTTTTGGTTTCTGGTTCAAGATGTAGGGGCCTTAGAAGTCGTCATTGTTACTGCCCAACAAGGAAGAAGTTGAACAAACTAAAAGTCAGCAACTCTTCTTAGATTCATAAAAAAAAAAAAAAAAAAAAAAAAAGTTAGTCATAATGTAGAAAAAGTTATTTAACATAGGCCTGTCATTTCCTTCTGCCTGTAAAATGAAAGTTTAAACTGAACAATTACTAGCTGATCCAGCTGAGCATCTCAAATATCAGACATAGATGGAGAGAAGAGCATATAAGTTATATATATATATATATATATATATATATATATGAGAAACAAGAGGAATTTTAACTAGCATCTACACTGAAGATTTATTTGTCACCAGTAGCATGAAAGAAAAAAAAGAAAATGTGTATGCACTGATACAACTAAAGAAAAGAGGTCCTCTGTTGGGGAGAATATAGTGACTGCTTTTGGATGCAGGGAGTGATGAAGCTATTTTTGTTGTTCTCTTTAAAAACCTTTCTTAAGAAGCAGCGATGTTATATACTATATACACTTACACACATATACACACAATACTCAAAGTAGAGGGAAAAAAAATCTATTCAGAATGTGACAAAGCAGTTGGATATTAAAAGTGATTCATTTTCTTTTTACAAATGTGCTTGATTTAAATAATGATTCATTTATTATTTAAAAGCTCTGTTTGGTGCCATGAGTTTATCAATTGTACGTTGATCATCATTTCACTGAGCTAATTTTATTCTTAAAGAAAGGGCCAACTCTGTGGCCTATTGAATTGCTGCATCTTCTCTAGAAGGTGATATTACTCTAAATACCTCTTGGTAAGTAGAATGGCATAATCTGACTTTTTTTTTTTTTTTTTCTGCCACCATCTGGCCTTGGTGTAAGAAATCAATTCCACAGCAGCCATCGAACTCTGGTGCACTGAAAGGCATGTCCAAACTATGCTTGCTTCTCTGAATATCTTTAGCACAACTGACCTTTTGTTCTAGCAGAAACAGGCTCAATTGGAACAAGAAGGAACCTGTCATGCCATTTCCCTGCTACAATATTCATTAGTTGGGGGGCATGATCTTCTGTGTCTCTACAGAAGATTCTTGTTAACAAGCAAGTCAGCAATCTGCTCTGTGCCTCAGGAACGTGTTCTTTTTTTTCCCCGCCCCCCCCAGGAAAACTAATTCTTAAATGAGTCTTTCTCATGGCATAGTCTCTTAACACTTTGGACACTGTTCCTTTCGATATTCTTTGATGACAGAAAAAACTATACTCCATAGCATAGTATTTAAAACCCCTACAGGTCGGCCCTCTGCCACCGTCACTATCGAGTCTGCTTTCTGGGCTCAGCAATTATTACGAAGCAGAAGTTTACACACCAGAACCCTGGGCAGCTCTGGGTTTGATTTGTTTATTCAGGAAAGGTGGGTCAAGGTCCTCCTACATTCAAATCTTTGAGGAGGAAGGTTTTTCTTTTTTCTTTTACACTCACCAAATAAGTTGGAAAATGGCTTCAGGCTCTTTGCAAATATGTTAAAAAAAAAAAAATCAAAGACTACTTTTCAAGTCAATATACATATTAGTGAAAATAATATTCATATTTTGAGACTTTGAGACTCACTATATAGGTATATAATACATTTTATACATTATTTTGCATTTATAGATTTCTTCATAGTATGTTCGAATAAGCTATATTGAGGGAAGGAAGTAAAAACACAAATGGCCTAAAGGAAAATAGTTGATCAAGAACAAGTTATGAGTCTGCTGTTACATGCCAATTCCGAATAGTCTAACTCATCTGATCTTCGGAAGGTTGTAAATGGGCCTGGTTAGTACTTGGATGGGAGACCACTTAGGAAGACTAGTGCTGTAAGTGTAAAAATAAATGAACAGTTTGAACAGTTGAATGGAATGAGATAAGCTGACAAGGTCCTGCAATCTGTGATGTCAATCAAGAGCGTTTCAAAAAAAAAAAAAATAAGCAGTGGAGGGTTATAGCATAATCTGACTGCAGAAATAGTGACCACAGGATGAGGTACCAGGACATATAAGCATGATATCCTTTTCCCAAATTTATTTCAAAAAAAAAAAAAAAGTGATGTGCTTCCTCAAATTTGTGAGACTAGAATTAGAAGTGTTTTAATAGGTCTCTTTCGCTAGTAGAGTCTTTCTAATCTGAGGGCATGTCAGTTTTAGGACCATAGCAGATATAGATTTTCTATCTCTGATAGCCTTCTCTTTTTCCATGTCCACATGTTCTATGCCTAGGTCTTAATGTATAAAGGTGACTGAGTGATGGCATAAAGAGACTAATGATTTCAAAAGAAGATTATTACTTCTGTTTCCCAAGAGAATGGTGAATGCCATGCATCACAGAGCCATAGGGGAAGCATCATGATTTGATCAGGAGCCAGAACCAATAGTGAAGGAAAGGAAAGGCAGAGTAAAGAGCATAGGACTGAACAGTTTGAATACTATAGGTGGGTTTGGGCTGTTTAGATGGTGTCTAATTTTCTGATACCTGGCTCTGGGATAATTTGTAGCAGGAGAAATATTGATGTGTGAGGGTATAAACTCTGGGTTAGTTGGTTTGTATATAAAAGGCATGTTCCCCTGAGCCCTTTGCTTTCTATAAGAATTGGCTAGTCCTAGAAGGGAAAGTCTCTCCTCAGTTAGGCCACAATTACCAGAGCATCAAGAATAGAGAAAATAAGACAAGAGGGTCAATATAATAGACCCTGAATGGTTGCAAAACAGACATATACAGAAATCTAAGAAAATACAGATCACCAAACTTTCAGGGGTGAGTACATAAAATAAGATTTAGAAATATTGTTACCATAGCTAATTTTGGTTGTAATCTGAGATAGAGTTTACCAATATCATAAGGAAAAATATTTATTGTTTATGGAGAGTCAATTCCAGTGAATCTGGAAATTTTGGTCTAACTTCCATGATGGAGCCATGAACCTTGAAAAATCTCTCCAGAAAGGGGTAGCCTTGGTGTTGAGAAAATGGCAGAGAGGAAGGAGAAGAGCAAAGGGAGAGAAGAAAAGGGCATCAGAAGAAAACGGGACTCTCAGACATTCATCATGGATAGAGTGAATGCAGTCAAAAGTGACTCGTTCTGTGCACTGTCCTGAGTCATGAGTGCACATACTTAACCACAAGCAAAAGTTTTCCCTCTGGGGATGAACCGTCCATTGACATCCTTCCATGTTTGATATTCTTATAGAGTTAAGGAATCAGTGGCATCTCTGAAAAAGTTAGACTGCCATGTCTAGTAATATAGAATGGAAGTAAGACCCTATGGGAAACACATAGGAATTGTTCTTTTTGTTCAATTGGCAGTTTTAGAAGGAAGTAGGATTACTTTAGGGGGAGAAGAAGCTCTAATACCAGCCCCTTTAGTTGTTCTGGGGCAATTCAATTGAGACATTAGACAAAGTAGCCTTTAAGTTTCCAAGTCCTTATCAGAGTTTTGACCTCATTTCAATATTTCTTTATAATAGTACATGAATCTTTTCCTTTTTATCAGGGAGAAAAAATTCTGTGGGCTTCTGGGTCAACAGAGTAATAATTACTGCTGAAAAGTATCCTATGCCAAAGGAAGAATTGTGAAATGTCATCCTTGGGAAAAAAAAAAAAATCCAAAACCTCTTTCTCTTAAGAAAATATCTTTAATTTCAGCCAGCTCTGTTAATTTTCAAAGATAGTTAAATTCCATCAGAATCAGTATGCTAAGGAGCTGGTTAAGGACAAAATTAAGCATCTCACTACCTTCAAAAGGTCTCCTTTTATTATGTCTCAGGAAAGCAATATTTCTAATTTAATCAAAACTAATCAGAATGTGTTCCTCCTCATTAATATAAGCCAGGTCCTTCTGGGGTTACAGCTCTTTAAATGAATCTTGTATTTGGGTTTATGTACTAGAAATAGAAATACTAAAATGGGAGGTAATATATATTTAAGGATATAAGAGCTATTACAAATTGATGTAAATTTTTAGCTGAAAAACTTGGATTTTTTTTTCTAATGTCACATAATAACTATAATTTTACCTGATAGAAGGTATTTTTGTGCTCACCAATTTCAGCCTAGATGTAAAAACTAGACATGGAACAGAATCCAAAACCCAGCTACCTGCTGTTAAAGAAAAATTACACCTAGGAAGACTTTTTATTCAATTACATGCAAAAGATTTGGGTCAGATACATTCTGTCTGAATTAAGTACTTGAATATGACAGGCTGCATTCAGGCATAATATTGTTCTTTTAAAAAACAATAAATATGTTATTTAAATTTTCATAGCTTGGAACTTAAGATGGCAATGACCAAGAAAAATGAAGCAAAAAGATGGTTTTTCCAGTGTTATTTGTATTTTTCTTTCCTTCATTCTCCAAAATTTTGCCCTAACATCTACCTATACAGAACATGGAACTGAAGTTTAAAGAAAATGATATGGAATCATTCAATGATTAATTTATTAATGAACATTTATTAGATTCCAGATATTGAATAATGTATTATCTCACTTAACTCTCAAAACTTTTCAAGAGTTTTTTTTTTTTAATTTATTTTTATTTTTTTATCAATCCTCTTTTTTGAAGATTGGAGAAATTAAGAAGTTGAAGCACTAGTTCAAGATCATAGTATTGTATGGAATAGGGAGGATTTAAAAAAGTAGCATCAGGCTTCAGATTCCTACAATAGCTGCTAATGAGTCCCTCTTTGCAAAGAGAAAGAGAAAATAAAAGAAAGAAAAGAAAAAGAAAGAAAAGTCTGAAAAGAGAAATACAGATTACAACCTCATGACCTTCTAGTCTGTTTTTCAGTCTGTGCAGAATACTTCAGTAATTCTAAAACAATTATTCTGTGCTTAACTATAGTTAATGCCTAAGCTTAAAACGATTTTACTTGTAATTATTTTTTTTATTTTAGTCTCTTAGGTACTTTCTTAAGTATAACCAGGGGACTTTAAGCAGCTTTTGATCTAAATTTTCCTTCAAGCCCTAGACATTATCATGGTCATTTCAAAAGAGAAGTCATTGAAGAACTAAGTGGATATCTTTAATGTTTTATTTCCTATTCTCATCTTAGAGCTGGCTCCAGCAGCTGGCCTATATCCTGAGGCATTGGCTTGGTTAAAGACATCCCTAAGGGAGTTTATAATTTTGTCTACTGCCTGACTTCTCCATGCATTTGATGAAACACGACTTATGATCATGCCATTGTCTCTCTATGTTTTCCTGTAGAAGATAAATGTGCTACGTATTTAAGGTGAGAGACAGGAAGGAGTATGCATTGTGGATTTCCACTGTTGAAAACTGTCATAGTATCAGATGGTGAGTCACCTTCTAATTCGGGATAAGTGGATGGACATAGCCATTAGCACACTAAGTTCATCACATGTAAAATGAAGATTATATCACTCATGTCATTGGGTGGCTGAAAGATTGAACTACTTAACAGAAGTAAAGGACTGAGAATAGTACCTTCTGCATGAGTGCTATAGAAATATTAAATATGAGTGCTACATTTATGTTTAATATGTAAATAGAAATCTGTATCTGAGTTCTGTTAAGTACTGAGTACTAAGAAAACAACAGTTAAAATCTGAGCTCACCTTGCCACTTACAGAATGGTTGTTGAGAAGGTAAGGGAGTCTAGTTTTAAGGGTTCAATTTGAAAATGAAGTCAGGAAAGCAAAACTTCAACTTGATATGGTGAACACCCTATTGGGAACATGGAAGCAGTTTTATGCTATTTTATTTACATGTGTATTAAAGCAAAAAGATCTATGCCACCAATGCTTTAAAACAAGGTCTCTATATCAATTCCATATTTATCAACTCCCATTGTAAAATTATTCGATAGCTTTCTATTTCTCATTTAGTTCAGTCTACACAATTGACTTAACTTCCCGGCTTCATCTCTTACAACGCTGTCTTGGTCTCTGGGCTTCAGCTGCCGTTCTCTCAGTTTTTTAAGGAGCCCATGCGAGCTCCCACAACAGGGTCTTTGCTTGTGCTGTTTCTTCTACAAGGAGATCTTCTTTCTCTGTCTCTGTGTCTTTCTCTTTCTTTGTCTCTCTGTCTCTGTCTCAGTCTCGGTCTCTGTCTCTTTTTCTCTCTTTGGTCTAGTTACCTATCTTCATTATTTATATTTCAAATCAAACATCATTCCATGAGGGAAGATTTCACTGATACTTGAAATAAATCTAAGGTCCTCTATGCCCTTATTAAACTTTGACACTTTCCTTCACAGCAATTAATAGACTTTTGTTTCAAAGTCAAATCAGTCCCTCTAAAAATGATGAACCAGTTTTGTCAGTTTATGTATTAAAATAAAATTATTTTAGAGCATTTGATTTAGATATTGAAAAACTTTTAAGTATGTTTTAGAACACTAAAGTATGTAAATTTACTTTTTCAACTGTAAATCTTATGAAATTTAAATGTAAATGAGTTGTGTTCGATAAAAATTTAGCATCTTAATTGAGATGTGCTATAAGTTTAAAGTACATACTGCATGTTCAAGAACTAATATGAAAATTTTAAAAATTATTAATACTTTTACATATCGATTACATACTAAAATGAAAATACATTGGTTACGTTGAGTTAAGTACATATATTATTACAATTAATTGAATGTTTCTTTTTACTTATTTAATGAGGCTACTAAAATTTTTAAGTCAGGGGTCCCCAAACCCTAGACCGCGAACCAGTACTGGTCTGTGGCCTGTTAAGAACTGGGCTGCACAGCAGGAGAGAGCAGCAAAGCTTCTGTGCATTTGCAGCCACTTCTCAGCACTAGCATCACAGCCTTAGCTTCACCTCAGATCATCGGGCATTAGAGTCTCATAGGAGCACTGGTCCCTGGTGCCAAAATGGTTGGGGACTGCTGTTTTAAAGTACATATGTATCTCCCATTATTATTTCTATTGTTCAGCACTGGTCTAGATACTATCAAACACCTGACTAAAACAAGTCAATTGATATCTAAATGATTATTTGGCAATTTATACATTAAAGTAATGTGTTCATTTATAAATATGCTTTTCAATTTGGATTGAATTAATCTATTAGCAACCACAAAGTTAAGGTTATTAGATTGCAAATTACATTTTATTTTATTATTTTTTTCTTTAAAACATTAACTCTGATGATTTAACTGTTTCATCTACTACAGTTACAAATATAAGAAATTAAAAAATGTAAAGAGATGTGGTGGAAGCTGAAATTATATTAAAAGAAAACAAACATTAACAAAGAGTGACAGAGGTGACATACATCTTGTTAACTTCTTCTCATGACACAGCTGGATGGAGCCATTCAGTGGACCTTTAAAGTAAATAACCAAAGTGAATCAGATATTCTATTACTTCATTGTATGATATTGGACTGAGGAATTGGCTAAATCCTCTCTTTTTAGGTTGAATTTAGAATAATTCATTTCACAAGCACAGGAGAGTTGATTGTTCTCATCACCATCATTTAACTTTTACCAAGAAATTATTAAGAATTTTTTATGTGTTGAGTTTACTAAAAATACTTTAAAGAAATTTTCTCATTGAAATTTTTTACAATTCTAAGAGGTAAGTTTTCTTATTACTCCCATCTTCTAGATAAGAAAACAGGCTGGGCAACATTAAGTCATTTGAATAATGCTCAAGGAACTAAAAATATCAGTGATGGTGTATGTGGACTTACTATTAAGGGCAAAAAATGTCATAGATAGATCTATATCCTTTCAGGCCACTCTTGGCAATAATGTTTGTTATTTAATACAATTATTAGAAAATTGCTTTCCCTAGAATCTAAGAAAAGATATTGAAAATAAAATATGTTAAAGAAAAGAATGATACAACTGAGGCTTTTGTCTTAAAAGGGGTAATAAGGCAGATTTTCTTTAAGATCCAGCCCAATGCTGCCACTTTGCTACTCACTCAATCCAAATAGATACTGACCTTGTTGTATCATTCTCTGCTGAGCTCCTTACCTTAGCTAGAATGTTTCATCACATGCTATTCTAGTCAGCTACCACCAATAGAGCAGAGCTAGCACTTAAGTTAGCATACATCTGCCATTCTTGATCCAATATGGCAGGTCTACCAGTTAGAAGAAAGAAAAAGATAATGTGTAAATAGCAAGAACATTAAGAGAAGTCACCCTGTAGTTTAATAAGCAGGAGACCATTACATGGTTTCCTGACACTCTCTTCTCTTCTGAGAACCATGACAGATGTAAAAGGACATGAAAAGGCAAGAGTCAAGAGTCCAACACACTGCAGAATCTAAAATACTGAAGTATCCTAGCAACACAAAAGGTTTTTTTTTTTTCTTTTTTGACGTGAAAATGTTAAAGGCTAAAGCCATGGCATATATGCTGCTTGCCTTTTGGCCCTATTGTCCTATGTCTACGATTGTGAGAAATGGCCATCCTAGGTGTAAAATTCCACTGCCCTAGTCCTACTCCAGACACTCAGCAGTTGAAAGGGTACTCCAATCCTTCTCATTTTTTGTGAGTGAATGAGTGAGTGAGTGAGTGAGTGTGTGTGTGTGTGTGTGTGTGTGTGTGTTATCCCTGTGTCCTGTTTTTGGATATTTTATTTGCTGTTTCTTCTGCCTAAAATACTTTCTCCCTGTGATCTTTACAGATCTTAGATAAATGTTACAACAAAGGGAATCATGAACTCAACAACACAAAAGGGTCTTACTTGTCTTATTTATTGAAAAGTTGCCACATGGTTATCCTGGTGGCTGCTACAATGTAAGCCCTCAAATATTCAAAAATACATGAATGACTATAAAAAAGAAGGACATTCATTTAGATGATATTTTTAAGATTCCAAAGTTCATTAGTACATTCAAAATTATCAAAAAGTCTTAGGAGATTAATACTTTACTGTTTTTTCAGCTGAGGAAATAATTGCGCAAACTAGAAGACAACTAGCCAAAAGTAACTCAGCAGGCTGATGGGAGCACAAGACTTCTGATTCCAAATCCTATGCTCTTTCTTCTGCATCAACCAAGTAGATATTAGGGCTTTGTTTGTGTTTACTCTATAGAGTATGGATGGATAAGAACGGAGATTTCATAACACATGTCCATGGCTGGGCCTGGCTTTCAAATTTGATACATTGCCCCATGAGCTCTGAGATCCTAACATGTTAAAGGTGCAGTTCCTACAATGCATCTATCTTCTATGCCTTCATAGTTTTATATATTCTATGCTCTCCTTCTCAAATGTCTTTCCTCCCTTTACTGGGCTTTCAAAGTCCTATCTCACAGTATCTTCTTCTTTCTTGAGCTCTTCAGGAAGAAAGAGTCGATTATTCCCTTTTCCTTGCTTATCTCCATCTACTATGTCTGGTACTCATTCCTACTATTGGATTTTCATGTTTTATTTTGCTCAGGTATCTACCGGATATCTTTTCTAGACAAAATGCATGCTGTAGGTATTTAAAAACATACAGTTTGCCATCTCATGTCAAAAAGTTGATATTGGGAGCATAGCAAAAGTCCAAATGTGATTATATTGTGTGGAAAGTCTTTTTTTTTTTTTTTTTTTGTAAGTATATAGAGAACCAAAATCATTCTCAGCAATTGGAGGAAGAAATCTATCACATCCCCACTGAGTAACAGAGAAAAAGCCTGGATGCTGTAAAATAGAGAAATAGGTAGGATATAAGGTAGTAATTAACCTCTTCATATGTGTGCCCAAAAGCAATCTTCCACAAGGGTCATGCAATTTGCAATGAAAATGAAGTTTTGGACATAAAAGGAAGAAAGATTGATCTCGTAAAAGCTCAATTTCACAAACACCTTTGGGCATTTCCAATCAACACAGGTTGTTAACATATGCATTTGTAATTTTTTATTTTTTTTCCTAAAAATGCAAATACTTGTAAAAAGCAGTCTTAAGAAAATAGAAAAAAAGGTGCCCCATTCTTCAGCAAGATAATAGGAGGAGGCTTATTTATTATAGTTATGCCTTGAATTCATGTACTGAAAATGAGTAATAAATCTAGAGAGAGAAGGGTGTGCAAGAGTCAAAGGCAGGGACGATATTCTAAGTTAATCTGAATTCATATCACAGAGAGAAGGAAAAAGAGACAAACATAAAATCATATTTGGTTGAATGATATATCAAGCAACTCTGGGTCAAAACATTAAACAACATTTAGAACTTATACAAACAACCTGATTCTGTAAATTCCTTTCTAAATTGAAGAGCAGATTACTGCAGGCTTTGAAAAGGAATTTTTTTCTAAATTACCAGGTAATTTTCTCTACTCCAATTGAGCTATATAATCAGATGTGGTCAAAACTTTGTACTAGGAAGCATAATAAAAAACGAATTCAACAAAACTATGATTTCATAGACCCACGACTGCAGAAAGGGGTCAGAGATTAAAATGGCAAATGCGTGAACTGGACATTGGCTGGTTTTTAGTTGAAAAAAATCTATTGTTTTTTTTTTCTGTATTCATGGAGCTTTCAAATTATCGTCATTGAAAATACATTTTACAGTGTATATTTTACCACATTAGACCCTTAGAAATCTGGACCAATAGTGAGATGTACTTCATATGTTTTCATTTCTCACCTCTAATGCTAATTATTACAAAAAGGGACCCATGAAACTGAGCAAATTATTATAGCCAAAGTATCCTTCATTAGTATTAAATGTCATTTCCCATCCTTGCTTAAAACAACCAACACTCCCATCCAATTATATTTTCTTGATGTTAGCTGTCTTAAAAAATTAAAGTATATAACACACATTGAAAAAAAATGACTACTGATTTTCAGAATAATTGGACATTTATTTCAATGCAAATCAGGTGTATAAACAATTTTTGCTTCCAAACCTGCTATCTATGAGATTGGGTAGCCCTTCTGTTTTAACCTCCAGAAATGAGAAAGAATTCTAGATTAAGCTCCTATACAATTTATTGGCTTGGCACCCACATATTCTTATCCAGAAATGGGAAAGAATTCTAAATTAAGCTCCTATACAATCTCTTGGCTTGGCACCCACATATTCTTATCCTTGGGTAAGGGCAGAAAAGACAGATTCTTGGCTAAGGAAAAAAAAAATGGACTCATTGAAAGAAAGCTCTCTCTTCCCTCATTTCTCAGCAGGGTAATGTGCCTAGTATCAGAGAGTATTGAGGTTTTGGCAAGTCCTCAGGTTGATAGAGTGTAGTTGGTGAGTGACATTACAATGGACAGCTTTCATTCATTTACCCATTCAATGAGTATTTCTTAAGTAACAACTGTATGCCAGAGAATATTTTAAGCACTAGCAATGCAAGGTGAACAAAACAGAGAAATCCTCTACCCTCAAAAGAAAACATTTATTGTCTAGGAAACAATGAAGAGTTAGGTAAAGTATTCCTGTTGAAAGTTTTATATTTTTATTTTTTTTTAAATTTTTTCATAACACTTATTAGAGATTGGTAAACTAGAATGGAGTAGTTAGAGAACTTCCTGAGAATGTAAGTTTTGAGCTAACAGTTGAAAGATAAGACAGAGCTATGAACAGCTAAGAATGCTAATTGGGAGGTTGGAGGTGGGCTATTTCAAATTGATCAGTATGTAAATCAGGCATTTCTTCAACTGGGAAATTCTTATATTTCAAATGTCAAATATATATGAAAAGAGGGAGGGAGAGAGAAAGAGATACATGCACTTTAAATTTTGCTGTGATTTCTTGAGTATGCATGTTGTCTACCTCTAAAACCATGCATAGAGTATTTTGTTGGCTTTGTCTTAATAGTACATTTATTTTCCCATTGGCTCACTCCTTTAGTTTTGGCTAATATCTATTTTTTTTTTAAGGTTTAAGTTCAAATAACATATACTCTGGAAGGTTTCCATGACCCTTGAGCATAAGCATGTATGAGCCTTCTTATTTCCATATTTAAACTATATATAAATATATATTACTACTCCAAGTAAGGAAGAAAGAGATAGTAGCAGTAACATGATCACTGCAGCACTATATACAATTGCCAAGATGTAGAAGCAACCTAAATGTCCAACATATGAATTGATAAAGAAAATTTGGCATAGACATACAATGGGATATCATTCAACTTTAAAAACAAGTAATATGCAGCAACATGGATGAAAATTGAAGACATTATGCCCAATAAAATAAGACAAATATTGCATGATTCCACTTATATGCGATATCCAAAGTAATTAAATTCACAGAATCAAAGAGTGGAATCTGGTTGCCAGGGCTAGGGATAGGGGAAATAAGGAGATACTAACCAATGAGCAGAGCATAAAGTTTCAGTTAAGCAAGGTAAGTTCTAGTGAGCTGATGTGTAACATTGAAACTACAGTCAATAATACTGTATTGTACACTTAAAAATTGTTAAAAGAGTAAATGCCATGTTGTGTCCTTATCACAATAAAATGATTTTTTTTTAAGATATGAGAAGATAATTATCCAGGAAAAGTAGAAAATTTAACAGAAGCAGGGAGAAATCAGCATACGGGACCACATGAAATAAAAAAGTGAAAAATGGTTCACAAGGTAGTACACAATAGGACACTACCCAGGGGTCTCAGGAGAAGATATGACAACCGATTCTTGCTCTTTATTTCCTGGAATGTGACAAGTCTGGCCAATCCTTCTAGTGATAAGGATTTAGTAACCAGTGTAATAAGAAAAAGAATAATTATGGCAGAGTATATGTTGACCAGGAAGTTTAGTGTTGACCAGGAAGTTGTAGTGATGGCATGTTTGGGTGGAGGAGTTCTAGTACATGGGCTGTCAGCAGAGGATATGTCAGCATATTCTCTCTGAAATGAAGTTACTTTACTGGATCGCCCCTCTGCTCTTTGACATGGTTAGTCAGGCATAAGAGTGAAAAAAGTGGCTTGATGGAAAACCGATATGTTCCACCTAATCACCACAGCTACCAATCCAGAATAGCACTGTTTCTAAGATCTTTACACAGAAAATCTTGCTTTGTCTTCACAACATACCTATGAGTTAAGAGTTATTATCATTCCCCAAATCCAAATAAAAGACCTAAAGCAGAAGGATTGAGGACTTTCTCAAGGTCATAAAATCAATTAATGGTAGAGGTGAGAGAAAAAAATTCAGGCAGACTGGCACTGGGTCCTAGTTCTTAAACATATCCCAAAACTTAGTTAAGGAAAGAATGAATTAATGAATATTTGAGAATGAGAAAGCATGAATTTGTAAGGCCATAAAACTATGTAAATTAAGTTATCATGAAACACACCTGTAAAGGCCAATGGCTCTCAGCTGGGGGCAATTTTGTCAATTCCCCCAGGGGACATCTCTCAGTGTCCTGGATCATCTGTTTTTACATCTGTGGGACCAGGGGAATGCTACTTGCATAGAGTAGCAGAGGTCAGGGAAGTTGTAAAACATCCTACAGTGCACAAGATAATACCCCACAACAAATAATTATCTGACCTAAAGTGTCAATTATACTTCTGTTCATAAACCTTGTTTATAGGGAGAAATCAATTAGGAAGATGATATAGTAACCTAGGCAAGAAATAATGACATTTGTACCTGGGTTATTTGAACCCACCTAACACTATTGACTCATCACACTGATTAGGATGGGTGGTTGTATTTCTGTTTGTTTTGTTATTGTTTGTTTTATTTGTTTGTTTTTTACTTTTTCCACTTCATTCATCTATTACTATGAACCTGAGGATAATGTAAATTTAATCTTTCTTTGCAAACAATGTTTCATGTCTTATATCTAAAAACACTTTAACCTATGAAATGAATTCTATGTTTACAAATCATTCTGTCATCTTCAGGTAAGCTGTACGTGTATACATACACACACGAATCCAATTTGGAGTTGTGAATTATTATTTGCAAGGTGTAGGTTTCACATGAGAAATTTCATCATCTGAAATTGCCTTGTCATTGAGAATAATAAGAATTAAATTCAGCTACTGAAAGAGACAAAGACAAATACTGAAAGATGGGAGACTTTTCTAATACACTGCGGAACTATAGTCTTCTATGAGATTAGGCTGAGGCATCATTTGCAGAAATCGCAAACTGTTTAGTTTATTAAAAGATTAAGAGTAAATCTATTTGGGTAATATGCGGTTTGCAAGACAAGAAATTTCTTCAAAATCAATGCTTTTGCTTTTCCATTTCCTCTCAATTCATCCAGAGGTAATCAACATGGGAATAGCTCTGATCACACTAAGAGAACATTCTGATCTTCATTAGTGCAGGGTCGATGCAAGAAATTTTATTTCACATCAAAATCTAGAGACAGTTTCCCTAGAATTAAAACCCTCTTCTGTTTCAACACATCAAGCCACAAGGTTTCATAATCCCCATAATTAATAGACTACTGTGCACACAACTTTCAAAATAGGGCTTTGGAAGTTGCAAATAGAAGCTGCATGTTTGAAAATCGATAAACTGAGATATTTCTCTCTTACTTTTTTTTTCCCCTTCCTTTTGTGGGATTATGGAGGAGTGAGATGTGAGATGATGGTAGGAAACGTCTGAAAAACAGATTACTTTTCTTAGTCTTTAACTGATATTTAATATCTTCCTATGTGATGTTTTATACACGAAGTAAAATGCAGATTGTTTCCCTGTGATTGTATTTATTTATTAATGCATTGATGAATCCATTCTTTTTTCAGTCAGACAATATTTCTTGAGCTTAAGTGCCAGTCATTGTGCTGGGCACAGCATACCAAACCAACATAGAGTCCACTCCCTCCAGGGACTCAAGGTCTTGAACGGAAGCAGGTATAGAAACACAAAAACATAATAATTGTGTGAAAAGTGTTATGATTAAAGGAAATACACAGCGCTACAATAGCAACAAGGAAAGACACTTAGCCTGTCTTGTGCCAGATGTCATAGAAAGGTTTAGGAAAGCGGTGACTGGTTTCAAATTGGGCGCAGTTAAAAAACCAGGGGCAATCCAGGGATTGAATAACTTTTATTTTTTATATGAGAGGTGGGAGGATTAAGGTGGAGCTAGAATTTTTATTATACTCCTAGAGTTTATAGACTGTCATATAGACCATGATTCCTAATAAATCGGTAAATCAAAATACAAGATGCTTAATTATTCTTGTGGTTGCATAGTATTATTCTGTCTTTATTCAGTGGTGATTTCAGAGTGATCTTATCTGTCTTTTGTTTCATCATGGTCACATAGGGGGCTGTTTGAGTATTGTTCATAGTCCGTGAAAGTTCTTTATGTTCAGTAGGGAATACTACTGACCTGTCAACTCCTAGCTGTCAGAAAGCAGCTGCTAGCTATCAGGACCATTTTTGAAAATTTATTTTCTCAGTATGCTATACGTCATTGAATTATTTCTCTATACAAAGATATTTATATTGTTCTCATCTTGTTTTTTGCTCTTTACCATATACAATGCTGCAGTTAATATCCATACATACATGCAAATGTGGAATTTCTCAATAATGGGGATATACATATTAAAATTATTAGATACTGCCAAATTCCTATTCAACATGTCAGAACTAATATTCAATATTTAAAATCCTTCCTGCATTGTAAGAGAGTTTGTTTCTCCTTATATTTGTCCAAACAACCAATATCAATACTTTTTTCCTTTGGCAATCTAATGGCATATATACATAAATGTGTGTAATTTTATGTATAGTTCATATATATTATATATTTACAGTTATATGTATATATTTATAAGTATTTCTATATACATATACATATGTATATGTATATGAATATGTATACATCATTGCATCCATTGACATTCTCCTAATAAAAAGCATTTATTCATATGTTGATTTTCTCAGTAGTTTTTCTCGTCTGTGAATTACTTATTCTTTTATTCAAATTTCCTTTGATTATGTTTCTCCATACTAACTTTTATGTAGTTCTTACATTTTATAAAAACAAATCAATTGTTGGTAGCTAATATCTTCATTAAGTATGTTACTTATTTTTAGGGCTAATTTATATTATTTTCTCTGAGTTTTTTGATGAAATTATGTAGACAAAAACACAGGGTCTAGAGAAAAACATGTAAATTAAAAAAATGTTACGAGAAAGCACGTCTTAATTTACAAAAGTAGATACAGACATATATTCTATTGACTCCTAAGGTTTAATTTACATTTCTATTTTATACATCCATAAGGCTCACAAGAAAAAAATTTACTCCATGACATTATACTGAACTATTGTCCATGATCATCTGCATATTTCTTCAACATTTCCCACTGATTTGTCTATTACATTGGAAATTATCTTTAGCTTTAAAAGAATATATTTTACAAGTTCACATGGAAGAGAAGTTACAATATATTATATATTTTGAAGTTTTTTTGAATATGGAGTAGGTGCTCAAGAAACATCTTGAATAGATGAGAATTGCTGAAGTGCTAATGTTCCTTAGTTGCAATTCTTTTGATCATTATTTCCTTTCGAAATAACTTCTCGGTGGACAGAAAAAATTTTTCTCATACACATCTGTTTCATTTAGAGGCAGCTGAACTTTGACGTCAGAGCTAGATTATTTTAGACCTAAAACCTAATTCTATCATTATTACCTGGATAACCTTGACCAAGGTAAATGGGCATCTCAATACTCAATGTCCACATCTCCGAAAAATGGGGAGCTGTTGTAGTAAACCCCAAGAAAATTCTTACATGGCAGTACAAGGAGGCCTTAAATACATTAAATATCTTGTTTTCTTAGAAAACAGGTACAACTGAAAACTGTGACTATTGTGAGGCTAACCTTGTACATTTTGTTTAAAAGTATTTTTCTGGTCCTTACTACAAGAGATTGTTAACTCAGGAAAACTGAATGTTAGAGAACTTTATACTATATTTTATTAACACTGCCTTTGGAATTTATTGAGTAAATATTTGAACAAAATAATTTGCTTTTCTGAAAAATTATATTTAAGAAATATTAATCTGATTTCTAATTAATTTATTAGTATAATTGATACACATTTCTCCTTTATTCCTTACAAACAAAATCCAGTATTATTCAGATATCCTGAGTCTTCTTCTTATCCAAGAGAAGGTGAACTAACTCACCTTTAATGCAGAACTTATCTAAACCTTTTAAATCAATCATGGAAAAGCCTGTACTATTTGCTAGTAGGGTTGATTCTATGGCCTAGTGTCGGCCAGTGAGATATAACATGAGGTTTAGATGTGGGCTTGTTGTAAAGGGTTTCATTTCTCTTAAAAATAACACAAGACAGAGGAGATTGCTCTTCTGCTTTTGGTCACTGAAATGCTAACTGCGATTCATAAAACCATTACAACTAAGTGGTTACTATAGAGAGAGCTAATTGAGGACAGAAAATCATGGGTTCTTGAAAACCTATGAGGTAACTCACCTATGAGCTAGGCTCCTGTTCTTTGGAGTCATTATGTAAGCTAATAACTTTCCTGTTCTTTGGAGTCATTATGTAAGCTAATAACTTTTTTCTTTTGATGTCTATTGACTTGGTGTTTTCTGATACTTGCAATCAAAACCATTTCAACTGCTTATAATATGAATGTTTCATAACAATCAATGCTTTCATTCATCCATCCATCTAAAAGATAATTATGGAGTATCAACAATATCCTAGGAATCATGTTAGAACCTAAGAATTCAAATGAGGACAAAACATACAAGCTCACTGCCATCACAGACAATGCAGGATTGAAATCTAATGTTTCTTAAGTTTTACTCCCATTAAACCAAAGAAAGGATTAGCCCATGAGCTGCTATGAGATGGGTAAGCAGAATGTGTTCTCTTCCATCTATGAGAAGAACATGGTTCCACCAATAACTGCACTCATAATTCTCCTAGAGGATAAAGCATTAGAGTAACTGTGACAGTACACAATCAGGCCTCAAATATAGCATAACATTATGGCTATTACAAGGTTAGCATTCTGCACTCACTCTATAATCTTTAGGTCTAATTTCAAAAGCAGTGTAAACGTATATTGTTGTTAGTTTGTAGGAAACTTGCCATAAGTTTCAAGTCTAAGTCACAAACTGAAATGCCTAGGAGGGCAGGAATGCATGTGAAATGCATTAAGGTACTCAAAACTGTGAAGTAAAGACTTTGGCTGACTAAAGAATATATGTACCACCCAATTATTGCCATGGAGAGATAAGAGTTCACTGTTGTCTGACATCAACTTTCTCAAGGGGAGCCAGAAATGTAGTTTTTTAAATGTGATATTAGTAGGTAAGTAATCCATGTTTACAAGACTGGATAGGCAAAAAATTTCTATTGAACTTTGATGGACACATTTAAGAATGTGCATACACAGCCAAGAATTTTTGACAAGCAAAATTACTACATATAAGCAATTCCTAGCTAAGCTATTTATAAAACATTTAAGCAATATTTCCAAAAAAACTAATTGCCATATTGCAGAATCCAAATTATTTTTGACCTAATTACTGTCACTACCTATAATTAAATTGAATATCTTATATCTTGTAAAAGTGAGACTAAACTAAAATTCTTTTCAAATATAAAATTTTTTATTATTCCTAATCATAGAAATTAACGTGGTAATATGGGATATTTATTAGAAACGTATAAAATAATTCCTAACTCTGCTCATGATTAAAACTAGAAGTTAAAATTGTATCTCTTGATTAGCATAATTTATTTTTTTACAGTTAACTTGGAACATTTTAAAATAATTTCACATTTACAGAAATTTGGCAAAATTAAGACAACACCTGAACACTTTTCCCAGTCTCTTTCTCTTCCTTCATCCCCTGATCTCTCTTTCTCTCTTCCTCTCACTATACCCTCCACATACTCACGTACATTTTTTCTAAATCGCTTGAAAATGCATTGCATGGATGATGCCCCTTTACCTCTAAGAAATCCATAGTGTATTTTTTTAATAATAAGGACATTTTCTTACATAATCACAGGATTATCAAAATCAGGAAACAAAAACTAATATAGTATTATCATCTAATCTACAAACCTTGTTCAAATTTTGGCAATTATCCTGCTACTGGCTTCACTTCAAAAGAAAAAAGTCTGGTCTGTTATCAAATTGAAGGTCACAATATGCATTTAATTCTTATATCTTTTATATTCTCAGAAACTTTCCTGTCTGTTTTTGTCTTTCATGATCTTAATTTTTTTGAAGAGTACAGACATTTATTTTTAGAAAATCTCCCAATCTGATTTTCTTTGACATTTTCAAGTTGCTTAATATAAATATAGTTGAATGGACTGTCAACCCTGGGTATCCACAGGGCATTAGTTCTCGGATCATCCAGATATCAAAATCCATGGATGCTCAAGTCCTTTATATAAAATAGCATAGAACAATGCATATAGTTGGCCTTCTGAATCCACGGATTCCCAACTGCAGATGAAAAATACTGTCTTCGATTTGTGATTGGTTAAATTTGCAGATGCAGAACCCAGGGGTACAGAGGACCAACTGTGTATTTATAGAAGAAAAAAAAATCCATGCATGAGTGAACTTGTGCATTTCAAATCTGTGTTGTTCAAGGGTTAACTGTATTAATCTTTTTCTCAGTTGTTAAAGCTTTGGGATCTATTTTAAATACACCTTTCTTACCCCAAGATCATAAAGATATATCCATTGTTTAGAAGTTTCACTTTTTTGATTTTTACCTTTAGAATTTAGATTAGCAATCTATCTGGAATTGTGTTTTTTATGTTTGGTGTATTATAAAAGTCATAATTCAACTGCTCTTATATATGCATATGCATATGTGATCAATGGCATATCAATTCCATATATGGAATATGTCCATTTCATCTATATTTTCAACTTTAACAACATAAAATTGTTAATATTATCATATTAACTATTCATTAACTGCAGATCTGTAGTGATGACTTTTTTTGTCTTCCATTTTTAAATTTGTAATAAGTTTTATTAGAGGTTTGTTGATATGGTTAGTCTTTCCAAAAACTAACCAATGACTAAGCAAGCCTGGATCCTCTGTCTATCTTGAATTCTGTTCCATTTAATCTTGCTCCTACCTTTCATATTTTTTCTTTATAATACTATGAAAATACTTTGCTATTCTTCCACTATTTTTTCCTGATATTTAGTTCATTAATTGTTCTTTCATTTCCATAAGAACATGGAAGACTAAATTTTCCTGTAAGTATTGTATGAAGTGAAACCTAAAGAAACTTAATTTTTGATATTTTTTCTTCATTATTCAAATCAAATTATAAACTATTGTTATTCACTTTCTGTTTTACCCTAGGTTATTAAGCAGTGAATTTCTAAATTACCAACACACAAAAAAAATTAATTTTGTTTTTGTATTTGAATTTTGACTGCACTGAACTATTTACAGAGGACAAACTTTGAACTTCTTGGGAATAGCTTTATACCAAATATCTGGTCAATTTTTCATAACTTCTGCTAATGCTTGAAAATATTTTGGAGGTTTTTGGGTATAATGTTCTATAGATCTCAATAAATAAAATGTCTAAATTATGCTACTTGATTTTTAAATATTATTTGTAATATTTTATTTGTAATTCTATTGATTATTATTGATTATTCTATTGTTAGTCTATTGATTTTTCAAATATTCTATTCAAATAGGTCTATTTTAATTTGCAGAGTTCCTCAGGCACTTCCATCCATTTTGTTTATATATTTTGAGGTCATATTACTAAATGGAAAAAAGTAATTATAATTATGAATTTTAATTCACAATTTATTATTGTCAATTAATGGCTACTATTATCTCTATAATAGATTTCACCTTACTATCCTCTTTTGTTGCTGTTAATAGATGTATAAGCTTTAATTTCATTAGTTTGTATATACATCCTTTTTTATTTCCTTTTTTTCCTCTTTTTTTGGCTGTAAGCTTATAATTGTTGCTTGCCTGCATTGTCCCATAACATTAACACTTTTGTGTTCTCAGAAACTTAGATTGATACGGCTTTCTCTAGAGAAGGCTTCCATTTGTTTCTGCTGAGTACCTAAGGACAACTGGAGTCCCTTCCACTTGGTACTGCCTCCAACCTTGTTTAAAGTTTGAGAGTCCCTGGACCATTGAGGCTATGAATTCTCAGAATAGAAAAAATAAAGTCAAAGGAAAGGAAGAGGCAATTATAGATCTAGCTTCCTTTCATTCTGAGAACATACCTTTAAAATCTAAGATCCATGTGAGACAGTTCTCTCATAAGCCTTTCCTTTGTTCAAGCCCTAGGTCCTAAGCTCTGACCCTGGCTCACAGGTGCCATAGAACCAAAAAACAAATGTTTGTGATGAATATTTTAGCTTTGGTGCTCTTATTTTCTGCATGCCTTTCTGATTATATGCTTTCCAACACTGGCTTAGATATTGTGCAATATTTTTTCTGATCTTCATATATATATTCGTTTGTTTTAACTCATTATTTGATAGCTATTGTTTGTTGTTCTGACTTAATCTAGACTGCCACTACCACCACCATAAAATGAAGTTATTTCACACAGATTTTCTACTCCATGTTTTCTTGACTCACTCATGCAGAAATAAATTGTAAGTTTTATAATGCTAGCTCATCAACTTCAATACCTTCTTTCATTTACAACTCTTCCTCCTCGCACCTCCCCCCAAAAAAAAGTTTTCCTAAAGGAGGTATGAATTATACAAGGACCAGAACTATTGAATTGCCATAGAAAAAGCCCACAGACAAATCATGAAGGAATTAGGGTTCGTTTTTTTTTCAATTTGGAAGAAGTTGTTTACTTTTATTTTCTGACATCTATACACATCCATATTATCACCAAGTCTGTCGATTAAGTCTCTCTCTATGAATAAAACAGATACTGTGCCTTCCCTCCCCCAGCCATTAAACACGAAAAATAATCTCAGAGTGTCCATCTAAATTACTTTCTTTGCTGAAATAAATCAATACACAGCATAATATCTGGTACATATTAGACTTCTGATACATGATTGTTGAGTGAACCAAACCATCAAGTTGTACCTAAAAATTACTCAGCATGTGTCAAATAAAATTTAATGGTCAGCTTGTTCAACTGCTGTTTGATGCTTATAATATATTTAAAAAATAGATATCTAAAAAAGCATAAAAAACAAAATTTTATACAAATCTCCATAGATAGATTAGATAGATAGAGATATAATTATAGATATTGATAGATAATATATATATTCTCCCACCCTAAATCTTTGGTGATGTTTTATTTTGTTTTTACATGAGTTCTTAAATGAATGAGTTAACACTGAATGTAATTTCTGTAAACATGAAAATTGAATTCTCTCTGGGGAGTATATTGATCCTTCATACCAATTCTCAGCTTATAAAATGGAATGTTAACATCATTTTGGGGTGCACCAAGGTGTGGTGTGTGTGTATGTCTGTGTGTTTAATATATTTCAAAATTATATAAAGGTGAAGTGAGCAACACATCATTGTTTTAGGCAAGATTTTAAAGAAGAGTGCTCATTTGAATAGTTCTTATTCACTTCTTCCATATTCATTCTCCTTCCTTCTCTTCATTGCTACCTGTCCTCAGAGGCTGAACAAATAGACTGTACCTGCAGAATCACGTGATATGCTTCTTTGGTTTGGATGTGGATGACAGGAAGCGCTGGCAAGAGTAGAGGGAGAGAAGACAGCAAATGCACATGTTAAGAAGTCATAAGAGGTCAGGCCACTTGGAGCAAAGCCACTGGAGCCATAAACTGATATGAACAATTAAATGGTAATTTTCAGTAATTGTTAGAGGCTGAGTGTGGACTAGGGTGAGAGTGAGAAACTGCTGGGGAAGGCATCTTAGGGAGCCCTGAATCTCCCTGTGTTTCACAACCAGGGTTTTACCTTACCGGGTCCTCATAGTGAGGAACCGAGAAAGATCTCTTGTGATTCTGGCAAGGAGAAGGGAAGAGCTTATGTTGTGGAATGTTCCTTTAGTACTTTCTAACAAAAGGCTATCTTCCAGAGAAAACACTTTACCAGAGCCTTATCCCAATGGGAGAAGAGCATTTCTTCCATTGCAGCCTTTCTGTCTCAATAGTGATAAAAAATATGAGAACTATTTGTGACAGGGTCACAGCCTAGGAACAAAAGTTCACTAAAGACTGAGATTCAATCATAAGATTGTTGTAAATATTAACAAAATAATGGTGTCACTTATAAGGAAAGGCAAAAGATCTAGAATAACCTATAAAATACTGAGGAAGGACAAGGAGGAGGAGGAAAAGGAGGAGATGGAGGAGAAAGAGGGAGAGGTGAAGGAGGAGAAAATAGGAGGACTCATTCTTTTTCGAGACTTACTATAAAACTACTATAATCTAGACAATATAGTGTTGTTGAAACGATTTATGCATATATCAATGGAACAGAATAGAGAGCCTGTACACAGACCCATCCATGTAAAGCCAACTGATGTTTGACTAAGAAGCAAAACTTGTTCAATAGAAAAATTATTTCAACACTTGATGATAGAACATTTGAACATCTATGGGCCAAAAATGGAACCTAGGCACAGGTTCACAAAAATGTTATAAAAAGATAACAGATCTAAATAGAAAATGGAAAACAAAAAACATTTATAAAAAACATAAAAGAGTCTTGAGGACCTTGGATTTGGTGATGACTGTTTACATACAATGTCAAAAGCATAATCCAAGAGAGCAAAAACTGATAAAAATGACTATATTAAAATTTTTATTATGATCTGTGATAGATTGATTTAAATGAATAAAAAGAAGACACTGACTGGAACAAATTATTTGCCATATCTTATAAAGGAAATGTAAACAAAATATACAAAGACCTCTTAATAATTAACAATAAGAAAAAATAGGCAAGAGATCTGAATAGACACCTCAACAAAGATATGCAGAAAGAAAATAAACATTAGAAACTGCCAGTTAAACAACGAGACATCACTTCACATCTATTAGAATGGCTAGCATCCAAAAACAAACCTGGCAATATCTATTGTGGCAGAAGATGGGGAGCAATAGTAACTCGCATTCTTTGCTGGCAAGACTGTAAAACTATAAAGCTACTTTGCAAAATACTTTTGCAATTTCTTATAAAGCAACATAGTCTTAACTTATGATCCAGCAGTTGTGTTCTAGGTATATTATCCAACTTATTTGAAATCTTATGTTTACACAAAAACGTGCACAAAAAAATGTGAATGTAGCTAGTCTTTAAAAAGCTATACCTTTTATGCTCTCAACTGCATACAATTCCGGAAAAAGAAAACTAAAAGAATGGTTAAAAAAAATAATCAGTAGCTCCCATGGGTTTGAGAGGAGGGGGTGGAGTTGCATAGATGAAGCACAATGAATTTATCAGGTGAAACTTCTATATGATACTTTAGTGGTTGATTCAAAGTATTGTACATTTTTAAAAACTCATAACACTTAGGACAATGAGTGAACCTTAATGTATACAATTAAAAAAATCATTTAGAATTTCATGGGATCCTTGATGGAATACAGAATAGACACAATAATCTAACTAAGTTAAAAGTATATAAAAGGATATCCTCACTGAAGGATACAGGGGAAAAGGATGTTGACCTAAGTAACTTTGGAAATGAGTGCAGTCTTAAGACCATGGGCAAAATGAACAGTCCATAAGAAGTATCTTGTTGTTAAAAAAGCAGTTTCTCATGAGCGCATAGGTTAGCAATTGTGATACTGCCTTATATATGTACTAGAAATAGACAACTATGTCAATAAATGGCCAATAGTGGTAGCCAGGTTCCTTACTGTTGGTGTAGAAGGTTGCTGACAAATAAGAAGAGGCTAGAATGATCCATGTGGTAATGGATTTTAGTTGGAGATATTAATATGAAGTCACGTTTAGCTTAATATAGATGTAAATATATACATATAGAAATGTTTATAGATATATGTATACATAAAGTTTAGTATACACACATATATCTCCATGCTTTATCAGCTGAGAATGTTTAAAGTCATCTGCAGTAGCAATGATCACACCTAGCACACAAAACTGGGTTTCAAAGTTCATTCTCCAATAGAAGAAAGAAGGGCTCCTTGGAGGAACTGTTGATTTTAGAACATGAAAAGAATTTACAAGGTGAGCATGAAGCAGCTTCTAGTAAGAAAAAGAAAGTGCTAAAAAAAAAAAGGCAGTGGGGTCAACAATGGTAATATTCCAAAAGGAAATAGGAGCCAAAGGAAAGAGTCCCCGATGCTCAAAGCTAGCAATTTTGAGAAATAAAATAAACACAGTAGGACTGTATTACAACCCAAAGTATAAAATAAAAATCAGAGTCTATAGTAATATAAATAAATCATTGAATGAATAAATAAATGAGAGAGATAGAAGAGACAAGTATCCTGTACAAAAGAATTTCAAATAATTTATAGATAACTCTGCCCTCAAGAAGGTGGAACCTAAGTCCCTACTCTTTAAATGTTAGCTGTACACAATAACTTCTTCTCAATGATTACAGTATAAAAAAGCAGAGAAAAAGAGAAACTACAGTGGAGAAGCCTGACACTATCTCAGCCAGGTGATCAAAGTTAACATCAAAGATTATAAATCATGTTTATACAGACCCTTGATATGTGATTAAAATGGCATTTATCTCTGTGATATTCTTCCCCCAAACCCACAGTCCCAATCTAATCATGAGGAAAACATCAGACAAATCTCAGTTGAAGGACGTTCTGTAAACTATCTGACTAGCACTCTTCGAAACTCACGGTCATCAAAAACAAGGAAAGTATGAGAAACTGTCACAGACAAGACAGCCCAAGATGACACTATGAGTAAATGTATGGGATACTAGAACAGAAAAAGGACATTAGGTAAAAATGAAGGAAATCTGAATAAAGTATAGACTTTAGTTAATATATCAATATTGGCTCATCGACTGTGACAATATATGCTATAGTAATATAAAATGTTAATAATAAGCGATATTAGGTATGGGGTTTGTGGGAACCCTCTGTATTACCTTAGAAATTTTCAACAAATCTAAAACTTATAAAATTAAAAGATTAATTTAAAACGTTAGTGCATTGATACTAAAATCATTATGATACATAGTATACAGTTAATGATACATTCTATATGTTGTGATATGAGATAATTCACCTTAACTATTGTTATGTCTTTTAAAAATGAACTTTTCTAATTTGGCCAGGTAGCTAGGAGCTAATATTGGGTGCTGAGATGTTACTCTTGAAAACAGAGCCAGGTTTATTTCAAGAGCTTAGTCCACACCTGCCACCTTCACGTTCCCAAATTCTTCTATCCACTCATCTCATATCACAATAGAATCTGTTTACTCAAATGTTAAAAAGAACCCAAACATTTTTTATAACCATATTCTCTCAATCCTTGAACTCATAATTTTTACACTAAATTATCTTTTTTATATTGTTCTCATTTTACCATCCCAAATTTGTTCATAATTAGTTGACCTCCATATCTGTGGCCAAATACATTCATTCTACAGCTTTTTTTTTCTTTTCATTGTTTACATATAGACATTTCCTTACTGTCTCATACTTTCTCTTTATCTCAGTCTAAATATTCAACTTTACATAAATTCATTTATTTTTGGATTTTATATTATTATTTGCATGCAGCAGATTTTGAAATCTATGGCTTCTAGTCTTGGCTAATTTTCTAAGTCTTGATTTCAAACTTCCTTCCAGCCATCTCCACCTGGGTTTCCAACAAGTACTTCACATTTAACATATACCATTCATTGAGAGAGCATTCTGTTTATCATCAATGTCATTTGACATGTGTATCTAAAATACACTTGTTATCATGAACATATCTTTCTAAGCATCCGATTCTTTTCATCTTTCTCCTTATATCTTTTCTCCTTATGTTTGTTTCAGTTCCTGAACATAATCTTCATGCTTTAATCAACTTCTTTTGTTTTTATTCCATTGACTTCATTTATGGTTGTAACTTTCCTGAAATTTCTCTTTATAATTTTGTTTCTCTACTTCAGAAATGAACACAGAGATTGCCTTAAAATGTCATCCTATGTTGTTGATTTTTGTAATATGTATCTTGCTTTAAAGAAAAAGTCTCCGAGGATGCAGTTACAGAGTTTTAGGGATGAGAGGAATAAGTAGCAAATTTCTCCCTTTATCACTATTCTAGATAGTAGGTAGGTGATAAAAGAGAAGAAGAAATTAAATATGAACTTGTATAAGATTAGGCGATGGTACACCATTAAGAGAAATACTAAAGGTAGAAAAACAGATTTGAAGAAGGGAATAATAATGTTTAATTTTGCACATATTTCTCCCATGTGGTCAAATAGAGTCCGATACACAAAGAAATCCGTAAAGAAATGAATGAAGGATGGGTTTTTATACAGGGCTTTTTTTCACTGTAGTACTATTTAGTATATAAATTCATTACAGGTATTTTATGAAAAATATTATATAATAAATCCATACATGATTAAGTGATCTCCCAAATAGAGCTATTTATGTAAAATTTTCACACACACCAAAAAAAAAAAAAATTACATTAGAAACATTATTTTCCATATGACAACTGAGCTCAAAGCTTCCAAGTTCCACGGAGACATAAAACTTTTTTAAAACTAAACAGACAGTTGTCCATTTAATCATTTTCATTTGCTTTCTCCCCAGTCACTCTTATATCCTTTCATTTGTTATTTTGGCTCAGTGAAAGGCAGGTAACAGTAACAAAACGTAACAAAACAAAACAAAACAAAACTAGATCTGTTAAATAACCACAAGATCTAGATTGCTGTTTTTACTTTATTTCAATTATCATTCATCTTAATTGAATTGTAAATAAAAAGAAAATTGCTTTGTAAATAAAAAGAAAATTAATATTTTATTGGCTCTTTTTAAAATCCAAACTCAATTTCTAACACAAAGGGTTCACTATATTTAATTCAGAAATGTCCTGTTAATCTAATCAATTTTCTCTATAAATTGTCATCGCCCAAGTTCAGGTTCTCTTCCTTTCTTATTTGAGCCAGGGTCAATTACTTGCCATGGCTCACCCAAATAGGCTATTGGGAGGAAGGACAAATAGAAAATGTAGAGGGAAGCGTTTTACTATATAATACATATATGATAAAGCTACAAAACATTCGCCTGAGTACACACATACTTTTAAACATGCATACTTTGGTCCTGGTATAGAAACAGAATTAACTATTAATGTAACATATCCAATATCTCGATTCTAATGAAATGCTGAATTCAGAATATGATAATACCAACATAAGAAGTCAGCAAGATGTGTTTTTTATTAAGAGTAACTGGAATGACTGGTTATAATTTTAGAGAAAATGTTGCTGTAAAATAAGTTTTTCATATTTAAGATTTTAATTGTCAATTAAATTTTAATTTCAGAAATTAATCTGTGACAGAAATAAAAATTTCAGAAAGTACTTCTTGACACTTTCGAAAACTAGAGAATATTGTCTTTGATAATAGAGCTTTAAATAGATGCAAAAACAGGCAGCGATAAAGCAATGGAAGATCAGTGAGATGACAGAACTAAAATTAAGAAAAAATTTAAAAAACAGGCATTAAAATAACATTAGAAACAGCTAAAAAACATTTTAAATAAACCTAAAAATGCAGAAGAGACACAGAAAAACAACCAAGAACAAGAAGGGCTAAACCCTCCTGCTATTTCCAAATTTAACAATCTATACGAGCTCCCTTTTTCTTTTGTCCATTTTAGAAACACTATTTCTCATAAACTCCACACAACTACAGAACAATGATATTTACAAATGGATTTTCTTTTCATAGATCTTGTTTTCTGTCTTCAATGAGTTAGCTTTTTATTCTTTATACTCTTCTTATGCCATGCACTTTCCATTAAAATATATATGTACATATTTACAATTTGTCTATCTATCTATCTATCTATCTATCTATCTATCTATCTATCTATCTATCATCTATCTATTTATTTATTGTAGTTGTGGTGGTTATTGTTGTCATTAAGATTGCACATATTTAAAAAAAAATATTTCATTAACATCTGCTACCTTATACAATGTTATTTATTGCTTGCTGAAAAACTTGTAGATTGTTGTGTGCCAGGAACAAAGTAGGTGCTCTTTAAATGCAGAAACTTTAACATGGTGATATACATTATGTATCTCCTAGAGGCAGCTAATGTGTGTAATTTCTATTTTTTTTGATCCCTAAATCCATTCTGTACTCTTCTTCTTTTGTTTACCAACTTCAGATGTTTTCTATTCTCTCCAATGCACACACGTGTGTGTGCTTCTGTATGGGTGTGTGTGCTTTCCACCAATCTCACAAACAAATAATGATTTAAAGTGAAAATAGCACTGGTTCTGATACTTACCAAAGTGTAAGAGACATCATATTAATTCACATCTCACATCATGGGTTTGAGCAGCAAACTAATCTATCATCATGATTAACAATTTCATTATCTCTACAAGAAAACTATGGTAATATAAAATATCTTCCACTTATTAAATGCCTACTGTGAGTTGAGCTCTGTGCTGAGCATTATTAATTTATGATTTATGAGCCTAAAGAGAACCTTGCCATTGCCTTCTTATCACAATTGGTTAAAACCCACAGTCACATAGATAACATAATAGCGTAAGGCACACATGAGTCAGGATTTGAACCCAGGTCAAGCTGAGTCAATGGTCCTGTTCTTTTCACTGATCAATGTTTCTCCCCTAAACTATTTTTTTCCAGCATAAAAGAGGTGAGAAATCCTGCCTCTAAGGCATTTGTAAAGATTACATATGATCTAATAAAGTAGCCATCCCAGAATCTGGAATATAGTGGGAATTCAATGAATATTGGTTAAGAACAAATTCTCATCAGAAAGGCATATCTTTTAAGTGTTCACTAAATATGTATTAATTGACCTTACCATGTTGGAAACCCCATGAAAATAGGAATATTTTGAATTTCCAACACCAAAAGCAATAATACTTTAGATATAAATCAATACTTGGGATAATAACTCATAGAGGCAGTAGGTATGCAGTCCAATTGCTCAACATTCGCCAAGCACTATCTATTAGGCAACCTTTTGGGGTTTGAAAAAATCAAGAGTTATCTACATCTCACAAAAAAAAAAAAAACTGTTACAGGGTTCAGAAACAATGCAGTAAGGGCCAAAAAGGTAGAGATAGATGGTATATTGGCTATATAAACTTGGTTTATTTTATAATAAAACTGCCAAGCTATAATTTAAAACATCATCTAAAAAAGCTCTTATTGTGTAACTGTTTTCCAAGAGAAAAGTTATATAAATAATCTTTTTCAAATGGACTTGCACTTATTTAGTAGATAGTGTATCTGACAATTACAATTAGCTTTGTCAGGTAAATGGATGGTATTCTGTTCTTGCCTCATTTGCTTTCCTCAATAGTTATTCAATGAAAATAAATAATTCACCTAAGTTGTCACAGACTGAAATTCAGGATCTTGCTCACTCCAGACGTGAATTTAAGTAGTAACAGCATAATTACCCACTAATTGTTCTGTGATTACATTTACCTTTAGCTGTCACAACTTTAAAAGGTATCCTAATTGCAGCTCAAATAATAGCGTTCTTCCATCAAGTTATCTTCAGTTTAACTACAATGCAGAATAAAGGTTTTTAATTTCTTTGAAACACAATAATCTCATTCTGGACATTAAATAATTTTAAAGAGAGGCAGTTATTAATAAGGAAAGCTTATGCTATTCACACCTGTCCAAAGTGAAATTTATCAGAAAGTGCAAGTAATGTGTTAATGTAAAAAGATGCTCTAAAATTACACATCTAATTGCAAGCTTGTTTTGATCTTTTCTTTGTGTAAAGCCTGACTGGCAACTGGAATCTTTTTAGAATAATAGTAATTGGGACAGCATGGATCACTGGAAAGCACAACTAACATTGTTTATAACCGTCAATACACTGATGCCTTCTTAATGAGATGACTTTTAGCCCAAGGGAGAAGGATTTAGTTAACCAAGGAGGAACAGAAACTGCCAAGTATTCCCTTAGACTATTTTCTCTCTCTCTTCTCTCACTCCCCCACCCCTCCTCTCTCTCTCTCTCTCTCTCTCTCTCTTATACACCCTTACAGCACACACGCACACACGCCTTGTGCACACACACATACACATACTTTAAAAAGTTAGCAAATGCTTTATTCTGGAGGTTAGCCTATTTATAAACTCTGACTGGCCTTTGGTCCCTACGTGCTGCCAAGCTGAGGTCAGTGGTCCTACTTCTCTGTCACTGAGATAATCCTGAAGAGGAAAGACAATATATCCGAAGCTGTCCCTGCGCTGGTAGATGGATATGAGACACCATTTGGCCTGACATGAAATTACTACTCACCAATGACTGTTCTACCCTCCTCTCCTTAGCCCTAGTTTCTTGGGGGAGGAACCTGAGTTAACCAGTCTTTTTCATATACCCTAACTTTTTTAAACAGAAGGTGGTAGGAGATTGGTTTATTTTGAGACCAGTGTGTTAAAGAAGTAGTGGAAACACCTCAGGCAAAGCTTCTATAATGGCGGCTGATATTAGCACTGAGTGCTTGAGAAACGTGTATGACAGAAGTAAAATTTGGGATCGCATAACTTTTTTGTTGCCTCTCTTTTTCATGAGATTCAACCTCCTCTAATATCAGTCTACTCTTTGTCTCCCCCCCCACACTCGCCAGATCTACCTGTATAACCTATATCTAACCTCTATATTTATTATACCAGGTGACAAGACAGTAAGTAGTGTAAAGGCTATGAGCAGGGACTTCAGAGTCAAACAGCTGTAGGTTCAAATGACTGTAGCCAATTATGTTTACCCTTTGAAACTAAATTTCTGAAAATGTAATATGCGGAGAATAGAAGCACTAATGAATGGTGATACTGTAAGGATTCAATGAAGTATTGTATTTAAAGTACTTATAATAGTGCCTGACACATAAAAAGCATCATTATTACAATATTATTATTAAACTTGTGTCATGCTCTGAATGCATAATATCAAGACTATTGTTTCTAAGTCATGAATTTATCTTTGGCACATCTAAATTTTTTCTAAAATGTGAATATATTTTACTATACTCTATATGATGTTCATGTACGTATGTACGTGTGTGTGTGTGTGAGATTTATTAAAATGTTAAACCAGGGGTTTCCAACCCCCGAGCCATGGACCGGTACCAGCTAGGAATCGGGCCGCGCAGTAGGAGGTGAGTGGCAGGTGAGTGAGTGAAGCTCCATCTGTGTTTGCAGCCACTCCTCAGTGCTAGCATCACCGCCTCAGCTCCACCTCAGATCCTCAGGCATTAGATTCTCATAGGAGCACAAACCCTACTGTGAACTGCATGTGGGAGGGATCTAGGTCGCACATTCCTTATGAGAATCTAGTGCCTCATGATCTGAGGTGAAGCTGAGGCGGTGATGCTAGCACTTGGGGAGCAACTGCAAATACAGATTAACATTAGAGAGAGGTGTGACTGCACAGAAACCATAATAAATCAATTGATTGCAGAGTCATATCAAAACTCTATCAGTGAGTGGCAAGTGACAATTAAGCTTCGTCTGGTGGAAGGCTTTATAGTGGCAAGTGAGGTGAAATACTTCAGTTTTAAAGCTACATCTGGTGGCAGGCTTTCAGTCAGAATCAACACTTATTTTAGTCTGCACGTGGCTCGCCCATTATTTTATTTATCACTTCTGTTCGTGCTTCTTTCACACACTGAGCACTTGTCTCAGTCACAGTTTTGGTAAACCCACAAGTCAACGCTAGCCAAAATGAGTAACGAACGTCACTGGAGAGCTTCTCTGAAAAGGGAAAAAGCCTCAATGATGAAACTGCAGAAGACTCTAAGACAGCCAATTAAAAAGAAAGCTGCATTTAAAATACCAAGAGTCCTATTTAAATTACATGTTCATTGCAACAAGTGATTCACATTCTCCAAGCCCACTTTGTAAAATATGTGGCATCTGGCTATTCAATGAAGCCATGAAAATTTCAAAACTGCTTTGCCACATGGAGACCAAGCACTCTGCATTGAAAGACAAGCCTTTGGAGTTTTTCAAAAGAAAAAAAATGGAAACGCAAAGAATAAGAGCAATTATTGAAGGTCACCACTTCATCAAACATGTCGGCACTGAGAGCATCATTTAGTGGCTATCCGCATTGCTAAAGCTAAGAAGCCCTTTACCAATGGTGAAGAGTTGATCCCGCCTGCTGCTAAGAACATTCGTCGTGAACTTTTAGGAAAGGCTGCAGTTCAAAAAGGGACACGTGTTCCTTTTTCATCTATCACCATAACTAGACGAATTGATGAAAGAGCAGAGGATACTGAGGCACAAGTGTTAGAGAGGATTAATGAGTCACCGTGGTACGTAATCCAGGTTGACTACCAATGTTGACAACAGGCAGCGATGCTTGTTGTTGCGCAGTCTATTTTTCAGGAGGATGAGGTGCATGAGGATATGCTATGTGCACTTTTGTTGCCAACCAACATAAAGCTGCAGAACTATTCAAGTCTCTGAATGATCACATATCAGGAAAACTGCACTGGTCATTTTGTGTCAATACATGCACAGACGGAGCAACTGCTATTGACCGGACAGCTTTCTGGTTTCTCTACTCGGGTCGCTTCTGAACGTGAATCTACTCACATCTGTTCATGCGGCTCTGTGGGGAGATGGACGCAGAGCACACACATCTTCTCTCATGTGCAGAAGTGAGATGGTTTTCTATGAGTTCTAAGAGCCGCTCCAGAGATTTCTTTTAGGAAAACAGACTCCATTGGCAGCACATTTCAGTGACCCCGAATGGGTCAGAAAACTTGCTTACTTATGTGACATATTCAACCTGCTTACCAACTCAATCTGTCACTTCTGAGGAGAATGATGACTGTGTTTGAGTCGGCAGATAAAGCGGCTGCATTCAAAGCCAAACTAGAATTATGGGGGCAACAAGTGAACGCTGGGATTTTTGACATGTTTCAAACATCAGCAGAAATTTTGAAAGAGACTGAGCCAGGGTCTTCTTTGTCCCAGCTTGTGCATGATCACCTGTCTCAGCTTTCAAGAGTCTGAGCTTCACTTCCTAACCACAAAAGACCCCGGACTGGGAAGGAATTGATCCGCATCCGCGACCCATCTGTGAATAAACCAGGTGAATCGATTTTGTCCGCGCTGGAAGAGGATCAACTGCTTGATACTGAAAATGACGGTGGCCTTAAAAGTATGTTTGAGACAACTTCAAATCTCCACACGTTCTGGATTAAAGTCAAGGCGGAATGGAATATGCTGAGATTGCCACAAAAGCACTGAAAAGCCTGCTTCCACTTCCAACATGCTATCTTTGTGAAGCAGGGTTTTCTGCAGTGATGGCAACCAACACGAGATTATGGAGTAGACTGGACATAAGCAATACACTTCGGGTGTCACTGTCTCCCACCATCCCCAGATGGGACCCATCCAGTTGCAGGAAAACAAGCTCAGGGCTCCCACTGATTCTGCATTATGGTGAGTTGTATAATGATTTCATTATATATTACAACGTAATAATAATAGAAATAAAGTGCACAATAAATGTAATGTGCTTGAATCATCCCCAAACCATCCCCCTTCCCCCTGCAGTCCGTGGAAAAATTTTCTTCCACAAAACTGGTCCCTGGTGCCAAAAAGGTCGGGGACCACCATGTTAAACTGCTATGTCTGACCTCAGGTATTTCCATTTTCCACAGGTATCCATAGCCCCTGTATCCTTTAGATGATTTTTGTGTCTGTGTCTTATTGACAGTTGTATCAATTTCTAAACTTTATTTGCCAAAAATATCAGTATTGGTTAACCTGCACTTTGCAGCTTTGTAATCTAATATTATACAACATATAATATATAATATATTAGTGAAGCAATATATTCCAAAGTTCTATTTCTTAACTTTTTAACTAACTGCTTAAGATACTTTTTATAGACCTAAAATTCACCCATTGTATGTGTACATACACATAATAAATTTATATTTAGTAAATTTATACATAGTCACTATCCAGTTTTATAATATTTCTATCACCCAAAAAAGTTATTTCAGGTTATTTGAATGTTATTCCCCACTCCTACTCCAACCCTAAGCAACCACTGATATATTTCCTATCTTTATAGTTTTGCCTTTTGGAAATTACATATATATAGAACAACACAGTATGTAGTTTTTTGTGTTCTGATTGCTTTCATTTATCATGGTTTTGAAGTTTATTCATGTTGTTATATATATTTATAGTTCATTCCTTTGAATTGCCAAGTAGCATTTAATTATATGGATGGACCTCATTTTGTTTATTTGCTTAACTGTTGATGGATATTTGGATTGTTTCCGGTTTAAATCTAATATAAATAATGTTTCTATAAACCTTACACCTCTATATTTTTTATGTGAATGGATCTTTTCCCTGTTTTCAGAGAAACAAAAATGTGTACCCTGCCAGAAAAACAGGAATTCAATTTCAAGTTTCACAGGGTCCTTGAACTCCTAATGCAACCTATGGTTCTCTGGATCCCAAATTAAAAGATTCCTAAGAATGTGCAGATCATTATTTTAAGATTTCAGACAAGTATTCTTGTTTCCTTACATAAAATTATGTAAGGAAAAAATGAAGCAATAGATCTCCAAAGAACTAAAAGTCATTTATCAACTTAATCACGATCAACAACACATAAGTAGAGTGGCCTGGGGACAAGAAAGAGCTTGTTTTGTGGTGACATCTGCTATGTTCGCAATGTACAAACAGTCAAGGCCCTAGAACTCTATACCCCAAGAAGTGTGTAATGTGGTAAAACAGTAAGATATATCAATATAATGACTTGACCTCAAGTCCTGAATCCTCAAAAAATAGGGACAAAAAGTGACACACATCATCAACAATTAATAATCACTGTTGGAGTACAAGTCCACACTGTATGCTAACAGTTGGAAAACAGACAAAAGAAGTATCACGGGCAGTGCCTGCCCTCAAGGAACTTGGAGTTCATGGGTGCTCATAAATGACAGAGGAAAATTTTTCATATTGAGTTTTCAGAAAATAGTGTCTATGTGTCCATTTCAACATCATGAAGTCATTTTAAGTTTACTTCCTATAAGATTTATGGAGTGGAGGTGCTTCTAAAAATATGACATAATTATGTGAATATGGTGCCCAACACATATTAAACATTTAATTCATTATGGCTGTTAAGACTTGTCCCATTCCATTATAATTCTAATATAATAGCTGGGGACTCTTATGTGTAAATAAATAAGTGCAAATAATTTATTAGTGTTGTAGTGGAGGCATATAAAACATACTTTCCAAGTACAAAGGAAGAAAAAGTTGTCTCAGTTCTTGCTGGGTAGGAGACAGATGCAGTTGAGGTAATGAAAAAAAGGTTAACTTGGTTTTGGAAGATGAACAGAAGTTGACAGTGAATCAGCAATAAAGATTAAACAGAGTATTTTAGGCACAGGAAAAACATGAAACAAGACATGGACAAGGAAAGCGTGTGAACTATTCAAGGAGCAGAGGGTTCTCAAATGCAGCTAGAATAGGGGTAGCAAAACAAGTACTATGGGGTTTAGGCCACCTCAGGGTTATCACAGTTGGGGAAAGCAGGTGGATGGGACAGTCCAGTGAGGCTGATCCCTGGTGATGCCTGAGGTTAGTATTTTTGGGGAATATGTCACTGCAGCCTATATTTGCTTGATATGTCATGCTGCAGAAAACTTCTCTTTTGGTATTAGTCTCATTTGTTCCTTAACACTGCCTGATGATGTAGATGGCACCGGCATCTTTGGCCTTATTTTTAATCAGAAAACCTTTCCAGAGAGGTTAATCGGTTTTCCTAAATCATACAGACAAGTACTTGTCTGATTTAAAGTTAGGACTGCTAACTGCAAATAATAATGGGGCTTTTCAATTTCTCTTGGTCTTTGAAGTCGGGCTGAAAGTCTTTGAAGTATTACTATGTAGAAAATGAAGATTTCTAACAATAGTGGTGAGGATTATGATGACATTAATTCCTAAGATTGGTTGATTGACTATTTATTTATTCATTCATTCATTCATTCCCTGGTTTATTTATTCCAAATATATTAGGTTGTATATTGTGTTAATTTATATTTCAGGTTGAATAAATGATATTTTGGTCTGAAATCACAATGAACCTCATGCCAGGCACATGATTAAACAAGGAGCAAAAGAAGATGATACATCTTGAGCCTTCTTTCAAAAACTTGCTGTTCATCAATGTTTCAGAATGACCAAACTATTAAATAGGATTATCATACAAACTGAATACACGTCTTCTTGTATAACATTTCCCCAAATTCAAATAATTTATCATCAACAGAAGCCATAGAAAATTAAAACTACCCTTTAAATCTCTCCCCCCACACACATCAATCTAAAGAGGACTGAAATACAGTACATCTTTATTTGCTTGAAAACTGCTCAGCAACACCTTGGAGTATATATCACAATGTAGTCAGGTTGCAATTACATATGGAAATATGTCAGCTGTAGCCTTTGGGTTCCCTCTGCACAGACAGTTTCCTTACCAGAAGTGGCTAACACTGCCTGATTAGCTGCATCCTGTGAAAGCTGTCCCTGCCTCCCTTAGCTCTCTTTCTATGACTACATATGTTCTGGTGCATTTGTCAAACCAAAGAAAGATGGGGCATATTGACAAAGAGAATTTATGTTGCGTTTCCCGCCCCCCCCCACCCCCAAGGATAGAAGTCATTGAAACATTTATAAGTGAATAGAAAAGCAAAGTAAAATGTTTTATAAATTAACAAGTTCTTAAAAAGTTCTTGTAAATTCAAGCATCCACTTTTACTACTCTAAGTAATATCAGAACTTAAAGAAGGACAAATTCAAAATATCTTGAGTCTCTTAGAGTACTTTATTTCATTATTTCATCCAATTATCATTTGAAGACAGGAGATATAAAAAGATGAAAATATTCTTTGGGGCATTTGTTTAGTAATTCCATCATCTAACATTCATTTAACTCTTCTTTTGGACCAGAATTGTGCTAAGTGTTTAGAATATTAAATTTAAAAGGGCTCACTATTCTCAAGGTTTTCATCATGGAGGATGGTGTGAGAATAGAAACAAATAGAAACAAATTGCCTTGAAGTGTGTTAGAATCTACAGTAGGTTACCCTTGGCTACTAGAACCACAGCCCTACCAGGTATTGAGAAAAACTTCATGTAAACAAGGAAAGTCTGAACCTTTTAAGAATTAGCTGTAATTGGAGTCCTAGGAAATATGATCTGAAAAAGGAATTTCCAGAGAGTGAATCAATTGGCAAAGGAAGTGCTTTTTTCCTGAGTTAAGGTAAGTGGCTGGAGCAAAATGTCCTCGATAGATGGGAGGTGAAAAGTGCTAAAGCTGAGGACACAAAAGGAGATTTTTATACAAGGTCACGATTAGGAATTATAATTTACTGTCATTCAACCTATTTTTCTTAGGCTCCTTCTCTACTAGCTGATAGAAGTAATGAAATTAAAATAGACATGACTCATGCCTTCATGGGAGATAAGAAACTCTAGTGGAGGAGCAGACAATTCAAAATAATCCCACAAGTAAATATGTAATTAATGCAATTTCATAAGCATCATGAGGACTATTTTAGAATGTTATGTAAGACTTTTAGTCTTTGGCACGGCGGAGTAACAGTCACATGTTCTTCAGGATTACATTTTTTAAAACCAATTTTGATGCTGTGGAGTCATCAAAATTGGACTTGGTTCAAGTCATTTCCATCTTAGCTAGTCATTCAATCTCAGCAGCAGAGGGATGAAGAGACCCAGACAATTTTAGTAGAACTCTCAGAAGAAAATACAGTCAACTGTACATGTGGGACAAGTGAGAAGAATGAATTCACTAAGTTTACTTCAATATTGACAGAAGCAAAATGCATCCATGCTTTCCTCGCACAGAGTCCAAGAGAAGATTATGAGATGTTGAAAGAATTAAACTCAGCTTTCTCCCTCAGAGAGAAGAAATGCAAAAGAGCATCCTAGGATAACTAATATATTTTACAAAATTTAATTCAACTTTTAAAAATAGGCTAGAGTCCTTTATGATTTTATTAACTATTATAACCCCAATAATTTTAATTTAAAAAAAGAGCTAGAAAGCTCTCAATAAAGTTAGAATTTTTCCCAATGTCTTATTTATTTATTTGTTTGTTGTTTGTTTATTTTCACTCTATTAGAAGTTGCCAAATTTTTTCGCAAAGTGCCAGTGCCAGTGGACAACCCCACCAACGTGTGGGAGCCTCACTTGCTGCACACACATATAATTCAACGTTTTCCCACTGGAGTGATAAGTGAGTCATTCACAGTGCTTCAAAAGAATGAATCTTCATTCATTTATCAAAACATTCATTAAGCAACTACAATATATCAGGCACTACATCAGGCACTTAGTAATAATAGTCAAAAGGAGGAGTCTTTATCCAATAGTGAAAATGAGAAATCCCTATATATCATCTAGTGGGGAAGCCAGACACTAAACATATTATGATGATGAGCAAATAACTCATGGTGAGATAAAATTTCAGGTACTGAATGATAAAGGAAAGTATGGAGGGGAAACAGCTTCAGTGGAAGTTTATATCAGGAGAAAAAACTTAACTCAGCTTGAAGGGTCTATGACATTAAGAATGAAGTGAAAATGCTGTCATACAGATGGACAAAAATAGCTTCAAACATTCTACTGTCTTCCATAGGGGGAGGGGGAGATCTTCCCTGATAGCCATAGAAAGCAGTGTAATGATCATTCTAAGAAAGTTAATGGGTGACTGATTCATATCAAATCAATAGAAGGAATAATCTTCTAATGATCAAAACGGTCTGATTATGGAGAAGTCTGAGTCTGGATATAGAGAGCTACATGTCACTAAAAGCACCCACACTCATCCTGGAAGAATTCTTAGAAAATGGGTTCTAGATATGCAGATTTAATTGGAGAGGAGACAGTGCACAAATATGAATCCAGACAAGTGAAAACAATTATGGAAGATGGAGCAATCGAGGAGAACACACATTATATAAAACATTCATTTTCATATTGTCTTAATCTTGCATCTATATTTATGCCCACAAGAGGACAATTTTAGAGGGCTATAAGACTTTAGTCTGGTGTACCGGCCTTATAGCACTCTAAAACTACCCACTAGTTTGTGACCTTTATTAGGTTATGTAAAATGTGAAAAGGCAGTTAAAATAGAGGATTTGAAGTCATTATTTTTTCCTTCATATCCTGATATCCAACAGTTTTGCGATTCACTGATAAAATTCCAGGTTCCTGAGAAGTACATTGTGAAATGAAGCGCAAGAAATTTCCTGAAGTCCTTCAAATTATATTCTGTCTATAATCATTGCTGTGGATAAAAGGGCCCAGAATATTTACCAGCTCTGACATCCCAAGTGTCTGAAATCATTACTGAATCTTAGATTCTTTCTCTTCAATTTAGAAAATGCTCTTTTAGCAGAGAAAAGTAGTCAATGTCCTGAAAGTTAACTGTCTTGCTGAATGAGCCAGAGCTCTTGTCCGGGCACAGAGAAGGTGTAGGGAAGATAAGGCATTTTGTCCTTACATTATAGGGATAACCTGCATTGCCATTGGTCCCTTGCTCCTATGGTCAGATACCACTCTAGTGACTTCTACCTTGTCCATGTAATTTTCAGGAGATTAGATATAAACTTACAAAACTCCACCCTCTAGTTGACTGGTTCACAAATAATCACCTGATACAATTTAGGTAATATTCTGACTCCTATGGACCACCTTAATGTAGAACTGGACATAAGCTGGGTCAATAATTTCTTTCCCTGAACTGATTAGATGTGGGAAAGGAGGCTGGAATTCTACTACTAAGGTCAGGCAGAAAAAGTTGGAAACCACATGATGTCATTTATATGTAGGATATAAACCTAAAAGCAACAAACAAACAGGACAAACAGAGACTTATGCGTATGGACAATAGACTAGTGGTTACCAGAGGGTGAGGGGTGGGGGAGGTAGATGGAGTGAAAGGGGTCAAATATGTTGTGATGGAAAGAAATCTAACTATGGGTGGTGAACACACAATGCAATATATATGCCTCACTGTTGAATTGTATGCCCGAAACTTACTGGATTTCATTAACCAATGTCACCATAATAAAAATTAAAAAAAAAAATTGTCAAGGCTGTGTTTTCCATCATATTAAAAAAGAAAACAAAGCAAAACAAAATAAATTTAAAAAAAAACATTAAAAAACACAACCCCTGTCATGGAGAGAAAGTAAGATGTATAAAACCGCCCTATGGAGAGAAGACGAGACACAAAACTGAGAGCTCCAAAAATGCCAAGATCCCCCTAACAGCTGCCCCAGTGGCCAAGCCCACCCCTCCTGACATGGTTGGTAGCTTTGCGAGATTATTTCAGAATTCTCTGCAGGAACGTTGCTCTTTCATGTAAGCTCTCTACTTTTATTATCTATTTTACAAAGTCCTAATAAACACATTAATATCATCTTCCTCAGAATTCGTTTGTTCAAAACATATATTAGTAAACAAAATAAGCAATCAAAAAATGATTGTTCTCTTTTTATTCTTATTTAAGAGAGAATTCAAACCAATAAGAAAACTATAATGTCCATGATAACTAAATGACACGCTGCATTTAGCTTATTTTATGATAAGCATTCTACTAAGTGATATATTTTGCCAGTCCTCATTTCAGTCCCTGTGAAGCTACTGGCTGCCCTTCAGTCATCCACTAGGATTACTCCTTAGGGGGCTGGAGTACTAAAGTCTGTGCTTTTCTAAGGTCACCGCCTGTATGAGACAGAGTCCTTAGCTAGGATACCTAAGAGCTATGAAAAATATAATTAATAAAGGAATGCAGGACCTCTTGTCCTAATATTCCTTGCACCACGTGGACAATTGCCATTTAGCAATCCCTGGGCAGATGACATGGAAACAGACGGCAAACTCGGGAAGTGTGGTGTCCTAGAGAGAGGAAAGACTTCAGACAGAGACTGAGGTTCATATTTTGACTGTGCCACTCTCTCTTGGGGCAATGATTTATTTTTTTCTTGTTTGTTTGTTTGTTTTGTTTTACCCTCAACTACTTTAATTATTAAGTGCAGTAACTCAGTGAATCATACATAAAGTGCCTTGATATTTAAATGAGATTATATATGCAAAGTGCCTTCTTCACAATAAAAATGTGATTAAAATGGTGCTTCCTTCTCTATTGTGTCCCTCTAAGACATCCTCTGGGATAGCCTAACCAGAAAATTAGAGGAGGTGGGGAGGAATAAAGAGATGGAGGAGAACATTACATAAATGTGTTTTATCATTAGTCCCAAGTTATCTGGCTAAATGCCAAAGCAAGGATGATTACATTTCAAATGCACACATGCTTCCAGAATATGTGTCAGATGTCTGGCAAATACTTTCCTCATTCGAACTGAAGACCCATCTTCAAACCCCTTTAGAGTTGAAAGGAGACACTCAAGTAAGTACCCAGTGCCAACTATCCATTTTAATCACAGAATTGGTGCAGTAGGAGGAAAGGATTAAGGGTGATTATCAATCATATTTATTGAGCACTTACTATATGTCAATCACTTTCTAAGACACTTCCATCAATATTATATTTTTAAAAGAAAATTTCTAAGAAAAATACCTGAGGATTTCACCTTACATTTGTTAGGAACAGCATGCACAAGGTTTATTTAGAAAATGTTTTAAAGATCGGCAGGAATTGTGATAGGCCTAGGAAATAGAGAGTTGAATAAAGCAGTGTTTCTGATGTCAAGAGGCCTAAAATAAAGAGGAGAGAAATGTAAAAACATGATAATAAGATAATAATAACAGCTGGTGTTTGTTATGCAAATGTATATCATTACATATTTAGAATGTTTTTCATATTTTCTTGTTTTACAGAAAAATAACTGAGAAGCAGTAAAAATATTATATGGACCGACACACTCTTTTTGAATCCTATAAGCATAAGTAATACCATTTTAGAGATAAAGAGATTAGATATAAATACAGAAATATTGCCACAATGCTAGGCATAGGATTTAAGTAACTTGTTGTTATATGTTATCCCTGCCTGCTGGGTACTTAGTTCTTCAATTCTTCAACCCCTGATAATTCCTTGTTAGTTCCTTCACAAATACTTGAATTCCCAAGAGGATCTGAGGAGACTAACAGAACTAAAAACCTGACAAAGTTTCCGAAGCGCTTACTCAGGGATGCTCATGGAACAATCAAATTATTGGAATGAGGATATCTGGAAAGGTGGAAAAAAATTACACTAAAGTAAAAAAGAAAAAAAAAAAAAGAATAAAAGGCAGATATCCTAAACCATGTTAGGGCTTACTTTTCTCAAAAATGATCCTTTTATTTTCAAGGCAAACTATCCTTCTAGATTTGGTTCCTTTATGGGTAAAGCTATGTGTTATGTAGAAGAAATATTTTACAATGCATTATTTTACTTTGTGTTATTCCTCTGTAATTGCTCTGTTAGCCAGTAATCTTATTTGTTTTTGTTTTTGCTTTTTCTTTTTTTT